>NC_080593.1:128751808-129026808 GCF_027887145.1 Ammospiza caudacuta | reverse complement strand
CTGATGATCCAGTCTAGGCTGCTGTTGCTATTTTTTCTCTTTTTTCTCATTCCTTTCCACTAATGATTACATTATTCCTTAACATGGAATAGCTATAAAGGTGGAAAAACCACTTATCTTCAAGAACAGCTTTTTCCATTGGGAACTACAGAAACTGGATATGTAGCTCGTAACGTTTGGGAGATTTCCTTTAAATGCAACCCATGTAGGTTTAGTATCTCTCCAGAAGAAGTGTACACAGTCATCAGTGTTTGAGGAAAAAACTGTAAAATGCCAATGGAGAAGAAATCTACTGCATGTAAATTTGCCTTTTCAGATCCTGTCTAGTACCCCCTGATTTCTCCTTGGGATAAGCCTTAGCTCTCACCTGGGAGATACAGTGGGTATGTGGATACACACAGCAATATACACACAGGCTGTGAGAACAGTCTTGGGGATTGGGAAACTATCTCAGGTCTGCTAATACACACATAACCTGCAGGGCTCTTCTTGACATGAAATTCCCAGCACTGCAACCAGGGAAAAGCAATGTTTTCCCCTGTGTGGAAAAGACTGAGGGTCAGCACAAAACTCCCAGTCCTCTTGGACTGCCAGGATGAGCACTGTGAGAGCTGCACATTTTTACAACAGCTCTGTCTAATCAGGGCAAATTTCAAGCATCTTCCACCCCTCAGGAATAAAATATAGGTTGGACAGTACTTAAGTGAGTCCAGAAAAAATAATCACTGGCCATATGCTTAAGCTAAGCACATGCCTCAGAGCTTTACTGTAATATGGCTTCAGCAAAAGGACTAAGACTTGGAAAAATTGAATTGATACAACTGTTTGGATTACAGTGCACCATATTCACCTGCCTGCTTCTGTTGAGAGGATATTATCAATAGGCCCCTTTTAAGTTTACTTGCTGTGATGCTGGGAAACTTTTTACCAACATTTGGGGAAAAAAAGTCTGTTTTCAATCCAAGCTGTAAACCCATGAGAAAGGGGTTTTGAACAGATGCCACACTGTGAATAGAGTAAAAACATACCAGGAAAAGTGCATGCTGATATTGTTGCCTTATATTAAAAAAATGCCTCATCCTTCTGAATCACATTCTGATTGGCATCCTTTTAAAACACCTTAGCCACCTATCTAGACATCTTCCTTTGCTTCTACATGTACCCTGGGAAAGTAAAAGAATAACAGCAAAAATGCATAACAAACCTGAAATTAATAACTTCATTGGATTGTTTTAATAAACACAGAAATAAAATTATGAAGTTGATAGAGATAACAAAGCTAGAAAATACAAGAAAAATTTATTGTCTGACACACGTTTGTAGTGCAGTGTGGATTTTGAACAGACCATACCATACTTTTATTAAAGGCATTCACAGGCACACTGTTTTCCCTCTTATTTTTCACTTGTCCTCCTCTCAAATTGTCACTGAATGCAAAATGACTTTCTTTCCATTTAGAATATTGAAATACTTGAGCATAAAAACCAAACTTCTACAGTTTCTGCTCTTGTTAAGTCCTCCCTTCAGGATCTTAACTTTGCCTGTTCTGCCTTCTGTGCATGTACTTTTGAGGCTTTGAAGTTTTTTGAATGTAAATTCAATTAATTGTTTAAAACCAGAAAGCAAGAAAATTATTTTGGATTTTTTTTCCCCCTGCATGTGTATATATATGGTTAAGGAAATACAGTGTCTGAGAGAGGAACTAAAGGAGTATTTCACAGTGGGGCTTTCTTACTGAGAAATAATTTTGACATAAGCTAGGAAATAAGATTAGGCATAATCAGACCTAGTGGGAAGGATCTCAAGGTCCATAGCATGGTAACTTGCTATTGCTATCCAAGAAATCCGTTTACTAGCCCATTTACTGGAGGCAGCTCATCAGCAAACACTGCTGCAAAGTAGTTTCAGGAGAATGAAGACAACTTACATCATTTGTGCAGCATGTTCACTGTCATAATTACATCTAAGAATGTTAAACTTTTATAGTATAGGGATCCCATGACAAATTGGTTTTATCCAAGATTCTTCCTGTTCTTTCTCAGGAATAGTAATAATCATGTATTACTACATTGTATTTGTGTTTCCGTATCTTTACTGACTGCTTGAAAAGTTACTTAGTTCAATACAAGTACATAAGGAAAAAACAAAGACAGCTGGAGTTCACAGTCTAGAGAAGCCCATCAAGAAACTTAATGTTAATATCTCTCCTCCATTTATATGTTATGGAGAAGGAAGCATAATAGAAGCACAATGATCCACTGTCAGAGTCATTTACTAGTTTATTGGATTAGCATTCTCTGTAGGAGAAATTTATGTTTCCTCTAAATTCTAGATGAATCTTTTAAAAAAAATTTAATTTATCTAATATTTCAGGCTAAAAAATATATCTTCTGTATTTAGCTGATAGAACTCGTCACCAGCCCAGCTCTGCTGAGTGCTCATTGTCAGCCACAGGATTGAAGTTATGCTCCCTTCAGACCTGCTGGTGGATATGACTGTCCTAAGTGCTCCCTAACCCACTTCACTTAAAACAACTAAGTTCCCAACAAACTAAGTTCCCAAAGCCCTCCTAGACATCATGGTGAATATTTGCCATTCTGAGAAATGCAGGTTCTGTCTGGACCATTTTAATCACTTCTCACAGGCATGCTTAGAAAAATCAAAGAGGTTGATAATGGTCTTTAAACTTGTATTACCAAACAAGTTGTATTTCTTTAAAGAGTCTATGCAGCAGTGGTGGAAGATGTCATAAAATTCTTTTAACTTTAGCACAACAGTGCATGATCCCTGTATTTGTGGTTAATGCTTAGCTTTGACCATTCAGTTCTTAGTACAAATGCAGAGATTAAGGTGACCTTCTGTTAACTCCCTACATCTGAGACTAATAAGTCTTGTGCCAACTAATGCTTCCTTGTTTACTTACATTTGTGATTAATATGTACTAGTTCTTAGTTTTGAGAGCAAAGATAGAGTGTCAGAGTAAAGAATGGTAAGAGCACCATAGCCTGACCACATATTTGAGATACTCTCAAAAAAAGAAGATAAATCAGAAGATCTGCAGACATAATCAGGAATTTTGACCACCAAATGATCACCCATGACCCTCAAAAGACCCCCTATCCAATAAATTACATGTATTCAGGACATTTAATTAATAGAAATGGGATGGTATGTTTTAGTTTCATGAACATAACCTGGCCTGTTAGGTTGCTTCTCAGGCATGTTTGGAGGAGAAATTCCCATGCACACACACCACTACTAAAGTAGTGCTGATTTTCTAGCACAGCAAATTTTTGGAGAATTTATTTTTCGGTTTTCAGTGGCACTTGTGCCAGTTGAACATGAGTTGAACACGCAGGAAATAAAGCTGTGAATGTTTTTCAGGAAACTGAAGAGGTCTACAATAAGGGCATAATACAAGGCAGAAGAGGGTCTTCATGGGATAGTATTTGTATTATCTTATTAGATGGGTTTTGTAATCACTTAGTGTGCCTAACTGACTTGGCAAATGCAAGAATATTAAAGAGTACTAGGTACTAGGAAAGATCTGTTGACCTGGAGCAAGACTGATTAGAGAATGATCTGTGTGAGTAACAATTTTTTTTTCACTTCTTATTTATCTTTTTCTTCTTTTCATCTTGGCAATAGCAGATTCAGGTCTGGATTTGTACATCCTTAGAATAAGGAAGGTTGTTGTTTTTTTTTTCCAGTTATGTACAGCAAAGTTGGAAGTATTTTGTAAGTGGAAAAGTGTTAGCTAGACCATTTAATAAGATTTTATGTGATTTATTTTTTTACTCTTTAAGGAAGAAATATTTTCTATTTTCTGCTTATGCAAATGTTATAAATGCCTTTGGAGCTGGGAACTGGACATGGTGGAGGTGCAGGCAGAAAAGCTGGGTGACTATTGCCATGAACCCTACATGGCTGTCTTCACAGCACTGTATGAACTTGTGAGTTGACTAAATGTCTGACAAATCCTGCCAAAATTCAAACACTATATCATAGCACTAATATATCTTACTGGAGCTTTACAGATAACCTCTATGTGAGATGTTGTGAGTAGTTTTCAGAAAAAAACCTTTTGCCTGATTTTAATTCTCTGCTTCAAGCCTCACATTAGTGTTAGAAGAGGCTGTGCCAATATAGCTCTTTTCTAGTTTGGACTTATTGATTTCCTGATTCTCTTCCTTCAAGTTTCAAAGGCATAGACGTGGTATGGAAATTGCACGTGTGTGTTCTTTGGCAGGTTTCGTCAAATTTACCAATGCACTTTGATGTTGCTTTCCAACCTGACTTCATAAATTTGGCTTTGGTTATTCTAGGAGAAAGATGACAGAATTCCATGGGTTATTTTTGATTTGAAGCACTGATTTTGAACAGAACTGTTCCTTTTTTTTACCTCCAGATTCAGCATGTTGTGAGGTTCCCAGCAGGCTGCCTGGAGAGGGATGATCTGTGGTCTGTGTGGGAGGTGCAGCCTCAGACAGAATGGGAGAGGGCTCCTGCCCCACCAGCAAGTTTTCCATCCAAGTGCAGCATTGTGGGGATAGGTGGCCTCACTGGAGCTTGTCTCATCCATCCTTGCTGTCCCAGAATAGATCCACTTTCCATCCTATACCTAAGAGAAACTTGTCTGAGAGATCTTTCAGGATATCAGTGCTCAAAACACTGTAACATCTATTGCCAATCTAGTCCAGTGTCTTCAACATTAGAAAGGTTTTCTTAATATTTATCGATTCTTGGTGCAATTCATGCCATTTTCTTTCCATCCTATTTGCCGTGGACATGTAGGAAAAATTTACTGCCTTCCATACTAAAGTAACTTCTGCGTACTTGTTAACTTGTTCCTGTCATTCTTCTCTTTTAAAGCTAAGTAAACTTGATGATTCAATGTTTGATGAAACAAGCATTTTAACATTTTTGATAGTCCCTTTTCCTTTCACTTGGATTCTCCCCATTTCCTCTAGCCTTTTTTAAAGGCCTGCACCAAACTATCCAGAGTAAAGCACCCGAGGTTTGTATCGGTATTGGGAGGATTGAAAAGGTTCACGCTATGCACCACGTATCCCATCCTCCTGTTTGTACATGCAAAGCTTATAGGTTGCCTTTTCTATAACAGTAAGGCTCTGTTGAGCTGCATTTTGGTGCACTGTACAGCCTAACCCTTTTATGAATTACTGTTAAACCAGTGATTTCTCCCTGTGTTTGTGCAGGTGAACAGTTGTGCCCAGCTCTGGCATCATTTGTTTATTCCTAAGGTAGGTTCTGGCTCTGGCACCATTTGTTTATTCCTAAGGTACGTTCTCCAGGGTTACATTAGCAAGAGCTGGAGAGGCACAGTGAGCAGAGAATAAAGTTTTTGAAGGAATTTTGTACCTTGTACTGTGCATAACCAGTATTCTCAGCTGCGTTTGCAGCTTAAGACTCTTGCTAGACCTGTTTCTATCCACTTTTCTGATGAAAACTATAACAGAAAAAATTCCTTCCATTTGCATTTGAAAAGCAGACCACGAATGAATAGAAACATTCTGTTTGTCTTTTGTGCATGTTCCTATTTCCTGAATTTGAGACTACTGGTTCAATAACCAGACAAAGTATTGTCCAACAGTTATGTTTCACTTTGAAAGGTTGATGAAAGAAATAAAATTTCTGCAAAGATTTTTCAGATTTTTTAATGACAAAAATTAAAGCTAGACTATGTCGTACATTTAAAAGTACTTTTTCTTGTAAAAAAATCTTTTCTACTAATCTGATGCAGTTCTGAAAATAATTTACTTTCAAAGAAAATGTGAAATCTTCTTGGTTAAAAAAATAGGGACATTATCCTACTCCCTCTCTTTAACATTTTGCTAATTTTTATATAATAAAATTAGTTATGTTGATAAGGTGGGTGGACAATTCTAAATTTTTATTTGAATTTTTCCATCTTGAAAATTAAAAAAAAACCCCTGATTTTTAAATCACATTTCACTGAAATGCAATTTTTTGTAGAAAACGAGCAGAAGGTTTATTGGCAGTGAGGTTACTGCCAATGCAGGGCACCCATAACACTTGCTATGCTGGGCAGGAACTCAGGAACCTCTCTTATTGAGTGTTCTCCCATGAATATGGATGGCTCTGAAAATGGATGGCTTTGGGAGCAGGACTAGCAGTTCAAAATCCTGCCAGTTCAAAATCCATTCATTGCTGGTGAAGGTCTGCCAAGCTGAGTTCAGATTTGGCTCATAGAGGAAAGATAGTAAATGCCCCAGTTATAGAAGTTGGGAGAACTCAACCAAGAAGGAATTACCGAATAAATATATGCCCAAAGGGGCTTGAAGCCAAGGTAGAGCTGTTTGTATTTGAATTTCTTGTGTGTGCTGCAATATGAAATAATCCATATTGTCACACCTTTGGTGATTGATTTATGCAGCAGGGTCCCCATCATTGTCATTCATTATTTAAAGATCCCAGACCTGGTTGCTGCTGTTGGGAGTTTCTGAACACCACTGTAGCAGGATGCTCTGCCTGGAGTTGGAGTACAACAACTCAAACAATACCCCATTTGCAAAGCTATCAGTGGTGAATGGAGAAAGGGATGTCATGATACTTTTGGTGTTGAAGAATGCTGAAACCAGTGTGACTTATCTTTACAGTGATGTGGAGATGTTGCAGACCTGACAAAGCACCTGATGAAGGAACCAAAAGGTGATACTATTTTAAATTATTTAATGATTATGAGATGACACAGCTGGCCTGGAGTCATATGACTGACAATCTATTACTTTACAAAAGCACAGTTACTGTTTTTAATGAAAGGGTTTTTGAATATACCTCCTACTCTCAGGTGATGCATGTCAAATCATCTGGTCAAGGAAACACCTTAGCATAGAATCACAGAATCGTGGGACTGTGGAATGCTTTGGGTGAGAAGGTGTGACAGCCAAAGGGACATTAAAGATCATCTCATTACAATCCCTTGCTGTGGGCAAGGACACCTTCCACTAGACCAGGCTGCTCAGAGCCCATCCAACCTGGCCTTGAACACTTGCAAGGATGTGGCATCCACAACACCTCTGGGCATCCTGTGCCAGTGCCTCAGCAACCTCACAGCAAAGAATTTCCTCCTAATATCTAATGTAAACCTACACTCTTTCAGTTTGAGCTCTTCACCCCTTGTCTTACCAATACAGGCCCTTGCAAATTGTCTCTCTCCAGCTTTCTTCTAGTTTCCTTTAGGAAATGGAATGCTGCTGTAAGATGTTCCTGGAGCCTTCTCTTCTGCACATCCTTCAAAGGGGCTGTGGATGCTGCTTAGTACTTAATTAATGTGTTCTTTTTAAGTTTGTGAAGTACCTGTACATGGGTGACCCCCCTGTTGGTTCTGTAACAGGCCGCGTGTTCCTGGCAAGTCTCAGCTTCAGATAAAGAGAAACTGCAGCCACAGGAGGGCAGCCGTTCAACACAGCATGCTGAAACTTCAGCCTCTGCTATAAAATGTGATGAAATAAAAAAGGAAAAAGAAAGAGCTATATTAAACAAACACCAGCCACAACAACTGGCCTTATTCCTTCCTCTCCTGTGTAAGTTACCATGATGACGAGCTCCAAGTGAAGCATAAAATAATTTTTAGAAAAGTTGTAGATGAAAGGGGTTTTTTTAATGTTTCTCTCAAGTTGTGTATAGATTTATAGCAACCTCACAAAATTTATTTCTTCCCTTTCTTGGTAAAAATGCATAGCAGGCAGACATGCAATACTGGGGATGTGCTTTATTAGGGTACTTTCAATACTGCCATTAATTTGTTGCAATTACTCCTGTGTTGTTTGGTGAAGGAGATGTGGTTTAACCTACATCTATGTTTAAATATTTGCTTTCTTACTATAAATTGTATTGAGAATACTATTTAAATAAGTAGTAATTTATTAAAACAATAAAATGGTGAAAATAATGTTGTCAGCAACAAAATTAAGAGATATATTACTTCATTATAATCTCAATTGTAATTAAATTAACTTAATTTTACAGAAGTAAAAAACCCAGCAATGTGAAAATGAGCTTTTCAGTGAGGATGGAAGGGAAAACAAGCTTTCATGAAGCAAGTGCTGGAAATGCAGTCCTATCACAAAGCTCAGGACAGAAACTGGTTCAGCATCCATTAGGCAATGGCAGTGTTTGCCTCACTGGCAGAAGCAGGGTGAAGGCCATGCTGCACTTCCTGGCCTCCCCACCTTTAGTTCAGACAAGACGCCCTCATCCTCTCGCTGCCCCTTCAGCACAGAAGCCCTCCCTAGTTCCCACTGCCTTGGTGCAAATGAGCTCAGGCTGCCTAGCAAAGGACACACACAAGATATACATTTCCAGCTATAACTCCATGAATCATGGTCACCATGAATTATGGACCAAATCCATTTGGGCATGTCTGTGTCTGTGTCATGCAAGGCGCTAACTGCATGCAGTAAACCAGTGCTAAAACATTACAGGGATTCAGGCTTTTTTCCCTCCAGGTTCTTGGGAAAACCTCCCAAAGCTCACTCCTGAATGCAGGCTTGACATCAAGCCTCTTGGTTTGGCTGCTACAATTACAGCATAATAACAAGATAGCAATAGCAAGGAGAAAAATTATTTGATGAACAACACAGGAATTTTTTCATGTTTTGTTTTCATTGCCCTGAAGTAAACTCAGTAATTTAAACTTTGCATTTTTAACCATCAAGAATCTTTTCCATTCCTGACTGTGGCATTCAGATGCTCATCCATAAGCCTGAACAGTACTTTTATGGCCGATGTTAAGCCAAGTCTAATCTCTGGATTTTTTTGGTTGCTAAATTCAGCTTTGGATACTTTGTGGGGTCCATCTCACTTCAGTTCACTTCAGCAGGCAGCTGTACTCTGCTGAGCTCTGCTATGGGAGCCCTGCCCTGAGCAGGCTGCGCCAGCCCCTGCTCAGAATGAGGATCCTGCCTGCCAGAGGTTTTACTGGCAGTTTTGTTGCTTTAACTTTTTCAGATACCCACAAGATGGTGCTGCTATCCTTTGGTTGAACCTTGCATTGAGGCTGGAAAGATGGCAAAGAAAAAGTAGCAGAGAGATGGAGTCAGGGAAGTCAGAGAAGCTGCATATATAACATTGCAAAGTTGACATATTTTTTTGACAAGTATAGATGGACCTTAATTGCCTGAACAAAGCCTTCATAAAAATATCTTAGTGGAGGACGGTAGAGTACAATAGACCACTGTCAGTATCTAAAACATCAACAAGGGGAAGCCTAATAGCAATTTTTAAATATAAAATTCAACCTTTCAGTTTATAACAAAAGATTCCTTTCTAGCCAAATCTCATCTAGATTAAAGCTCTTCATTGTGGACCTTACAATAAAGCAATGCTACTGCTATGAGGAAAGGATATAGCTTTTTTATTTGGTTTTTTGTTAAGGATCAGAGGGGATAATGGAGTCACTTGCTCCTGTCATTTTTACAGAATGACCAATTGGTCTTCAGAAAGATAAAAAACCTAAACCACTGCTTTTACTAGTTCCATGTGTGTAGTTTTGAGACCACTGTACTATTCCTGGAATGCAACAAAAGAAAAAAAAACCCAAGTATGAATTTACTCCAATAGAAAATATTTGTATTAAACAGAAAGAGGTTAACCTAGCCAAATAATATGTGGCAGATACTGTGATTGATCTTTACCAACCAGGGAGATGCTGGAGCTGGCCAGTTCCTGCCCTCTGTGTCAGTCTCTTGCCCAGAGACTCTTCACACGGGCAGGTGGCACAGGACAGCAGTTGTGACACTGTCCTAAGGATCAGGGCAGGTAGTAATGTCACGTGGAAAATGCGCTTGTGCCTTAAGCAAGGAACCATCGTTGTCCCACCTATCCCAGACTCATTATAGCAGAGGAGGTCTGGCAGCATGTTTAATTACAATATACAGAAGAATAGGAACCTCAAATACAAAGGAAAGGAACATATTGGGGATACTTCTTTCATTCTTATGGTAAGAATTGTCTTTTTTATTTAAGTATTTGAGGGAACCAAAAGCTGAGAGTGACATAAACTTTAACAGCCCAAACATGTTGGGTTGTTAGGGCTGTTAAAGTTTATGCAACTCTTGGCTTTTGGTTCAAAAGAGCCAAAAGTGTCATATTTCCTCTGTTCGGTGAAGAGACTGAATCCATAACTGCTGTGCTGGGGTCACCATGCTGTGAAGTGCATCTAAATTCCATGTCAGTCACTGTGTAAAAAGGCCAAGATAGTTTGTAATAAAGAAAAGTGATAGGAGCATCTGCTTCTCCTATCTGCCCCTCAACTTTTCATGAAATGCTCCTGTTAAGTTGAAACAGCTGTCATTTCCCTTAGCACATGTAGATAAAGGGAAGTATTTAATATACCAGTGGGCTATGGGCCATACAGTGTCTGGTTGTTCATTAAAATTCAGATGAGGTGGTTGTGCCCCTCAACCAATATTGGTGCATTGGCTGGATGCTGCCTACAGCATTAGGGATGGCCCACTGCTGCCATTTAAAATGTGGTTCTCCCAGATCACACTACTCTTGGTGGAGCCAAGTGGTATTTTAACTCCTAGCTGCATTCAAACGGCATTTGTGCTTCTGCCGTCAGATGACTCAAGCAGGTGTCCCTACCAGTCTGTGAGAGCCAAGGCATCCCATATGAACCCTTATTTACTATCTGTGACAGGATAAGTAAAGATGTGGGCATGTTGCTGATCATGTTTCTTACTGCCTTTGCAAAGTTTGATTTATAACATTGACAGATCCATTGCTGTTCAGACAGCACTAATTGGCATCAAGGACAGGATGGAGTCTTTCCAATACTTGCTGGAAGCCATAGGAAAGGAGCAAGGGTAGAGCTGGCTCCAGCAGGCAGCAGATTGTGTCCAAGATAACCAGATCAACCTGCAAGCCATCAGAGATAAATCTGAATAGCAGTGTAAGACCAGCCATTGCAAGCTGGGTGAGAGCTAAGGTGCCTTCATCAGCCTGCTGAGCTGCTCTAGACACAACCTGAGTCTAAACTGCTGGGCAGCGTGACACGCTTGGATGGGTGGGAGAAGATAAGCAAGAGGCCAAAAGGAGCATAGCAACCCAACTGCCTGGCCTCTTAAGCATCAATGCTGGAGTACATGTTGGACACCTTTGCCCAACAGACCCTCCATATTGACCTCCACTCTCATTGTATGCTACGATTGAGGAGGAAACTGCTGACCGTGCTTCCTCACCTTGGCACCGTCACAGCCCAGAGGCAGTAGCTCCTACCTTACCTGCCTTGAGCACTTAAAGTGCCTGACTGCTTTAGTAAAATATCCCTGATTTATCAACACTGTTTTCAGCAAAAATCCAAAGCCTAGCCCCATACTAGCTACAATGAAGAAAATTTATCCTGGCCCAAACAAACACAGTGTTGAGCAATATGAAACTACAATGGAGCACTTAGACATGTTCAGTTTACTTAATCAAGCTAATGTTGGAAGAAATAGCATGTGTCCAGGCTTCTCATGGGGACAAGCCTTCAGCTGACATCCATGGGTGTAGTGCTCATATCTATCAATTTTTCAGATGTGAATCTTCTCCAAAGCCATGCTGTAGGAGGACAGTGGGACCAGTGGAACCCAGTCACTCTAAATGCTTTGGTGTAACTCTTCAAACTGCGCCACCTTTGCCACCCAGTCCATTAGAGTACACAGAACAGTACCACATAAATCTCACGTCCACCAAGGCAGCCACTGCCCTCCTCAAGGGCCTTTAGGCAAGAGGGACTATTGTCACCACCAGCTCCTGTTTGAATGCACCCTTTTGGCCCATTTAGAAATCAAATGGTGACTGGCAGCTGACAGTAGATTACTGTGCTGTCAACAAAACATCAACGATCCCTTCATGTGGCAGTCCCATCTATCTTGAACCTGAATTTTCCCACTGAGTGTGGCTGGGAGCCACTGACATTAAAGGCACATCTTTCATGGCTCCTCTGCAACCCAAGGACTCTGAGTAGTTTGTGTTCACTGCAAATCCATTTAATATATGTTTACTCACCTTCCTCAGGGATTTATTCTCAGCCATGTAAGTGTACATGTCATGTTATCAAGCTTTTTTAACCCTTTAGGGGTGTGCATTAGTGATATATGGATGACATCCTTGACAATAGTCCAGACTGCACTTCTGCTATCGTGATGATCACGTTTTCAGTATCTTGATGTTGTCATTCCAGAGCTTAAGTAGCAATACCTGCCAAATGTATGTCCCCTCCCAACATCTTGTGCACTCCCAATCTACTGGCCTTGGGAAACCTTCAATCAATACCTTAGGGCACAATTTTCAGGGTTTAGGAAGAGAATTTATTTTAGATAGGGTTCAGCTCAGTGTGTTAATTTTGTTTTACTGAAGCCAGTAATCTCTTAAATTGATTACACTTTGATATTACACATTCAGACAGAGTAGGTCTGTAAAAGGTCACATAGAGCTGTTCTTGCAAACAGTTTTCAATAGTTTGCAGAGTTTCAGATATGTTTTGGCATTTGAAACTTTGTAAAGTATATATCTACTTGTGCATGTTCAATGAACCTAAAGATAGCTTACATTTATTTTGGTTTAGGATGCATTTTGAATTTGATCTAGTTGTTATGAAGCAAATCTTTTGTAGTTTTGCTTTTTTCATGAGGTTGCACTCGTCTAGAGAATACAACCCTCTGGGGTACTCTGCAAAAGGCAATGCAGCACCAGATCCTTCCAAATTGTGGTGGGGTGGCCTTATTATCACAGCACATTACCAAAGTTAATAACCTTTTTTGTAAGCAACACTAATTATCTGTGTTTGAATGAAGTTCATTTCAGTCACACTAACTTCTGATAGCATATTCAACACTACCATTAATATGTTGGCACAGCACTATGCTGCTTTATGTGGCTGTGCTCAATTTGTGAATCTGTATCAATGAAAGTAACATGGACATCTGCATTCAGCGCTATTTTCTTGCCAGGACACTTTGCAGAGCTATTAAAGAACATATTGTGCTTTAAGATTATATATTGCTGGCAAAGAAACCTGACATCACCAACCCTGTTTCTGACACAACTTGTTTGTCTGCAAATGTCAGCCTACAGCAAGACCCATTTGAAGAGATTAATGGCCATGGGAGTCTGCAATAATACTGGCTTATGAAATACACTTCATCAGGCTGTATCATAGCTCAGCTCCTTCCTGTATGGATTGTTTTGGTCACAACTAAAATCTTAATAGCAGGCTGATGACATACATGCCAACATGAAATATACTTACAGAAAGATATCCCAGAGACTGTTTTATAAAGACACCACTCATATCTGATGCTGCTGGACCTGAATTTGGTACAAAATGCAGCTGTGAGGGCAGGGTGTCTTACTTATTCTGTAAATAATTCATTCACCGTGGTCACAAAACTGACACAATTTCCAGAATAGTCTTAAATATTTCATATTTTAGGAGACCAAGAAGCAGTTGCATACATAGAGCACCTTGCAAACTCCTTCCTGTTGTGCAGTGCACTGCAACCCTTTGCTGTGAATATTTTAACAAAGTCCTCTGAAGGCAGAACTGATCCCACAAATTCAGATTATGAGATGAGTTCGGATAAGGGTCTTTTGACAGTGCATCTGTGGTGCTTAGGAGATTTCAGAGAGGTCACTCTGCTCCTGGACCATTTCTCTCAGCCTACAGCTTGCCTTGTACAAAGCTGACAAGATTCCTCTCAGAGATGTCAAGGTTCACTGGTGGCTGTAGGATTTTTACACTGCGGCTTTCCAGTGAAAACAATGCCACCCTCAGGGCCTTTTGCAGAGAGATGTAGCTGTGTTCTCATCTCAGCTGTAGAGGTGAGCTGAGAGCTGCTCTGCCCTCCAGCACTGTTTGCTGGATGGACTTTGTGGGCTACAAGGACCCAAGGACATGGTTCAGGATAAAGTCAGTAATGCTATCTTTATTACATGAAGATTGAGGATCTTAAAAACTCTCAGTATTAGAGCGGCTTTTACTGCTAGTTACTCTGTTGCAGAAGTAGTTGTATAATTTCAATAGTAGCAAGACCTAACACTGATGGGTTTTTAAAATTCTTTCTTAGGTTATTAAATGTGAAATTTTAAAGATTATTTTCTCAATAATAATTCGTCACTGTAGGGGGTACCCAGGAGCACACAGGCAGCATGCTGGAGAATCTCCCTCAGCTCAAGTTCCTCCCTCCTGGTCTGGAAACAGTGGAAAGCAGGCACAACACAAAACCTGGAAATCCAGTTCATCTGAATGGCTTGTGCTGCCGAGATGCTGACTCTGGCCGTGATGGTGGTCACAGCTCAGGCTCTGTCTCTGTCAGAGGCAGCAGTGCTGGTGCTGGAGCAAATCAAATCCTCTTACCTTAATTTCTGTTCATCAGGCTGTGTGAAACAGACTTGTGATTTCAGTCCTTTTTTAGGTGCAGAGGAATTTGAGCCTGTGAAAGCAGGGATCACTGGTTACACTTGAATCACTCTCACCCTTCCACACCTTGAACTGCCAGATGTCCAATGCTGGGCCACTGTCAGCAGCAGGATGGATTGAATGAACCCACAATGAACCCACATACAATCTCTTGTATTCAACAAGCAAAACAATTATAGCTATAGCTGGGTCACTGCATCTTAGGGGAAACAAAACAAATCAGGAGGGTCACTTTTTACTTAGAGCCTTCATTATCCTTTTTCTTCTCTGAATCATGTCCTACACTATGTAGAGACCAACAAAAAGAAGATAAATTAAAGTCCTGAAAAAAACCAACTTAATGGAATTTTTATGTTGAATATTTTCATTATTGTTTAGCATTTGGTGATTTGTCTTTTTGTATATATAATTAATCACAGACAGACAAGAATTAGAGTTAAAATTTTTTACAATCTTGTATTATTTTGACTCATAAATTTAATGTATTTATTTGTCTAAATGCAGGCAAGTATCAGTAATACTTTTAATATTCTCTGTCAGAATGTACCTTCAACCATCTAGAGCCTGATAGTGCAATAGGTTTTTCCACTATAAATTTTGTGAACCTTTAGGATGGCAAGAGAATTGCATAAGTTCCCAAGTCCAAGATATATTTTGTGCCTAAGGTACCAGAGGCCTAAATAGAATTAATAAAATTTTAGACTCAAATGACAAATGACATCATATCTCCAGAATATTTCAGTTCTTGGTTTTCATCTTTCATTTCCATGTAATTCTTGACCCTTTGCAGTCAGATTTGTCAACTGAGCAATATTTTAGAAAAATGGATGTAAATCTGAGAAGAAGGTAAGATGCAGTAAAGATTATAATCATGCTAAGAAGCCATATTTCTGGAGCAACTGAGATTATGCCGTGTTCATCAGGGCCCAAAATTTAAACAAGCAATTTCAAGCGCAAAATCTTTAAAAATAAGTTAACTAAGTTAAATCTATATTAATTGAAAGCTGCCTTCATGCAGGTGCTGTAACAGTGCTAGAGAAGTGAAATGTGCAGTCCTAGGTATGCACAGAAATGGCCAGAGGTCACTCAAAACAAGCAGGTATACAGTGGAATCTCCAATGAGCTTCAACAGGGATATAGTGCAGCTTTGGTGCAGCTGATTTCCCCTTAAGTCCATTTAAATTGTCCTCAAGATATTTAAATTCCTTTGGATTTCCCAATTTGGCACAGTTGTTACAGATTGAAACAAGCCACAAGTGTTTGTTTTTTTTTTATTTACATCCAGTCCTACAAAGAATACAGTATGTTATTAATAAGGATCATCACAATGAGACCAGCACATTTTCATTCAGTTGATCTGTCCCAATAAACATCTTCCTGCTAAAGAGTATATTCTGATAACTGTATCAAAGCAGATAATTCCTGTGAGAAGTACAACTACCACCCTGTAAATATGGAGGTTTTGGCTTCTAATGCCATGTTTCACAAAATTGAAATATTGATGATGGTCTTCATTTTCTGGAAGGATTTAATACTTCAGTAGTAAAACACAGAAAGGGCCCTGTTGTAAAATTCAGTAGCTGGATAGCACTTTGTTATATTCAACTGGCAAAATCCCAATACATTTTTTGTTATTGTGAAAAAAGGAGAAATTAAAAATTCATTGTTAGCTGTATGTGAGATGGTATAGTGTTAAAGACTGAAAGAGAAAATTGTAATTCTCTATTGCATGAACTTACAGGAAAATCCATCTCACTGTATTAGATAATAGTTCCCAAGCTTTTTAAAATAAGATATTAAAATATCTCTGACAGCAATTGAAATGTAGTTTGTCTCAATTAAAAGTTGTTCTGTTTATCTCTGTGTTTCATGTTACATTTATTAACATGCTCATTTGATATGTTTTGTTGTTGAGGTTTTCTGGTGGTGGTGGTTTTTTTCTTCCTGGTACACTGGTCCTAAATTAAGGGCTGTAGTTATGAGGCAGGGGTGGTGCATAGAGTGAGACTATAATTTCCAGTGCAAATTCTATCTTTCACTTTCCTCTTGACAGGGGAAAACACTGAACCCATGGAACACAGGATTATGTATTTATCAAGTTCATGAACAAACTGACAGGGAAATGCCATAAAGAAAATGTATGTATGGAAATCTATGGAATTTGGACTCATTTATCATAAATTACAATCAAGTTTGTTAATCTAAAAGAGTGAAGTTGACTAGGAATACCAAAGTACACAAAGATGCATGCTGTCCTGTAAAAGAAGAACCTGGAAGGCAGCTTCTCAAAACTATTCCTGACAGGACCGAGTAATGTAAATATCATACAGTGCAAAACCCCACAAAAAAAAAATAATCTTAAATTGGCTTTGAAAAGGCACCACTTCAAAACAGAAGAAGAAAGTTTACCTCTGCATATAGTCCTTGGCCTGGTTGTCTTTGAAGACAGAACCTTGGAGGCAGGCTGACAATCAGCTTAGACTGGCCTCTAGGCATAACAGTTCTCAACACCATGATTGAAGCTCATGCTAGTTGATGTATAATATGAAATCTTATTTGGAGGAGATGGAGGGAGGGGATGTAAACCAATAGAACCAGAAGAAAAATAGCCTGGAAAGGATGAAAGATAAAAATAGCTTGGGAAGGGAAAGCTGCACTGCTCTGAGAGACTCTGAGGTTATGGTGAATCTCTTAATTCCTCTGTGTGTTGATAATTCTCTTTCATCTATCTTTACTCACAAGCATTCTTCACAATCTGTGTTGCATACCTTTGACAGTTCTGTGGTGTTTATGGCCTTCCCAATTTCCTCTTGCATCCTGGACATTGGTATTTTTCTAATAGTGTGTAACACTACATTTTATATTCTCTCTATCAAACCATTGTTCTGGATTTAAACAATAATGCACATCCACATTAACTTTGTTGTGTGTTTTATGATCCACGTCATCACAGAATAATATAATTTGCCTGTAAATTTTAGTTAAAATAAGCTCTAGTGTCAATGTTATCCAGGTTTCCCTCTAGTAATCTTCTAAGCAAAGCAGTATTTCCAAATGCCAATGCCACTGGAGCCAGAGCAATGCCCTGGGGGAATTCACCGTGCAGGGTGGTTCTATGAAACTCAGTTTTCTGCTATGTAAACTGGTCAGTTAATTCTGTGATTTAATCTGGACCTGTATCTTGCTTATGGAAAGAAGTTCTGCATGTGGGAAAGCTCTGGATCAGTCCCACAACTGAGATGAACTGAGACATGCTCATTCCATATTTTTTGTTCTGAGATGAGAATATCTAATGTGTAATTTATTCCCACTTGTTTCTGGATTGGGCAGGGCACCTTTCACCTAACAAGTTCTTTTCATCTGTCTTGCATGTATGTGGTTCCAAATGTTCCCAGCTATACCATAGGGACAGGCAGTGAAATGCTCATCATGAAGGCTGAAAAAGGGTTGGTCTATGACCTGACTTATCACACTGTAGTGTCTGCAGTAAAGGCTAATAAAACATGAAGGAAAGCAGGTTCAGTGTGACATCCTTAATATGGAGGTTGAGCAGTCCTCATGCCCTAGTACAGTTTATTCCCTATCTCTTTTTTGCCAGAGAAAGGATATTGGATTGCATATGGTCTGATAGACTATCTCCATTCCTCTGTAACTCATTAAACTAAATAGCGTCAAGCCTACCTATGCTAGCAAGGGAAGAACTGAAGGGGTTTTTTCATAGCTGGTAGTCTGAAGAGCTGTAAACAAATACTGGATGTCTCTTCCCACTGACTGTCATACTATTTTCTCATTATCTTCCTCCATAGGTGAATGCCTGTTTGTGATGAGGAGCTTCCACCAGCTGCAGTGCCATGCCTTTTTTACCCCAAAGCCATGCTCCTTTGGTTGGAGCTGTGCTTTGATGGAGAACAGGTGTAAGGCACTATGGATTGGCTTCTTCTAGGCAAATTAAAGTTTCACCTTCCAACCTGGATTTACACATCAGTATACATTGAAGAAGTGTCTTGAATAGTATAATCTAATTGAGCGCCTTGTTCCTTTCAGGAAGCTAGTCCTGGCTCCTGGCTCTAACCAGAAAAGCATTGTGTCCCCAAACCTGCTTTCAAAATCTGTAATGCTGAGATCAGATTTTTTGCAAAACATTTTCCAATTACAGGGTAGTTGGATATCCTAAATCCTTAAAAAAACCTTTACAAGGAGACTGACAGATAAAACTAGGTGCAACCAGTGTTTTTACTGCAGTTTCAAAGTAGTTCTAAAATTTTACTGCTTTATTTAAGGCTCCAAGCTAAAAGATGTATCAGTCTGCAGTAAGCAGCATCCTGTCATAAGAGCTCAGCAGTAAGCAGACAGCAAGCTGCCTTGCTTGAATGAAAAAGTGAAGTATCATAAAAACTCTACTCTATTGGAAATGGATTAAAACAGAGCCTGTGGCCTTCTCACTAAATCACAAAAGAGACTTACTACCGTGAAGGCTATTTTTCCCAATTTTTCAAAGGAATATTCATACTAAGAATTTTGGTTTCTTTCTTTTTCCAAGCAGCTCACCTCTGGATAAAGCAAGTGTGTCTCCAAGGGGCAGAAAGACTCAGGAAATGGAAAGAGCTCTTCCTCATATTCAGTGCTCAGGGGTCCAGAAGGCTCAGCTCCCCTTATGAGCAACGGTGCCTGCTGAATGTTCTTCCTTGCAGAGAGAAAGCTAAGGGAGGAATGGCATCATTTGTCCCCTCTCTGTCCTCAGCAAGATGGAGCCTCTGAAGAGAGTCTACATTTCTGCAGTTGGGTCTGCTAATGCAGACTTGGAAGAGGAAATAACTTTTGGAAACATTTATAAGCCTCTAAATGTGGTCATCAACAGGTGAAATGTAGCAGATTCGACACTTCCCAACTCACCAGCAGGCGCCATTGTAGACACGTGAGCATCTCTTTTTTAAAAGACAGAAAATAGTTTTATTGGCTTTTTTGAAGTCTGACTGTTTCCAAACACAAACCCAGAATTCCCCTGTGATGTTCCTTTACTGGTGTGTTAAGGGATGCTGCCTAACTGGGCACGGACAGGGAGGTGGAAGACATTTCATGTTTTACCAGCAGGAGGGTGAGACAGTACAGAGAAGTGCAAAACCAGCAAACACCTGCAGCCAGATCTGCACTGAGTGCCCCATCATGGTACTAATTAAAGCACAAACTCAATCAAAATGCAAACTTCAGAGAAGATGTGGTTGCAGCTTTCTGCTCTCTTCAACAAGAAAGAAACATGCTTGACAGTGTTTGTCTTATGTGCTCTGTTTAGACCATTTTAAAATTTAGCTCCAAAACTAGCAGATAGTACAGAGATTTATTAATTTTCTGCATATGGAATGCACCAGATTTTACTGCTGCTTGGTTCTGCTTCAGATGGATAGATATGGATAGGGTTTTTTAGTTAACATGATTTTATCTTGAGCTAAACAAAAAGTGCAGATAACTTGGAAAATAATTATTTCTCATAGCTCTTCTTATTTCCAGTTTATTAGGGCTTTTATACATTGTCAGGGCCAGGATGGTATTGTGGCAGCAGCAGTTGCCCAGCAGTCTAAATTTCCAACAAAGTGAAAAAAAATGACGAATATTTTTTCTGTATGGAAATAAAAAAGGAGGAATATTCTCTACTGAAAATCAAATTGATTTTTAAATCTCAGAGGTGAAACAGACTTTTTCTTCATTCTCATTTTTGTTCTGAATATAAACTTCATCCTGCAGCTGAGATTTTTTCTTGATAAAAGCTTAATTGAAAAGATTGAATTCCAAAAAAAGTCCAGTTTTTGAGGTGAGTCATATTCAAGCTCTAAAAATATTGACAAGGTTTGATTCTGATTTTGATTTTACTTATAATCTTTCTCTGTATTTCACTCATGAACCATGTCAGCATGTATTGATTTACATGTAAAAAAGAAGAGTACTGACTCACAGTAAAGGTCAGCTGTGCTGAAACAGATCTCACTGGCATGCTAAACTGGTAGGTACTGTGACAAGATTTTAGCATTTTATAGGGTGAAGAAAATTGGGGGGAACATTTATGTAATCTGCTGGGTGTTGTCCATGATAAATGAGCAAAGGGATAAATGCTAAAATTCAAGACAAACTGGTCATCTACTAGACACAAGAGCTGCCTCTTAGTTATACAATAAGATATTACAAAATAAAAAGTTCTAAAAGTGATCAAGAAAAAGTAATGCTCAAATCAAAATATTTCTTTATGTGCCAAGGACTGCTCTGAGGGACAGGGGGGGAGCAGAATGCAACCTGAACAAAACATTCTTCCCCATCCTGCTTGGCAATCCTTCCTAAGGCAGGGTGCTGTTATCTGGGTAGAAGCACAGCCAGCTGGGACACACAGTCAGCTGGAAAGCTGCTCTCAGAGGTTTGCTGTCAAAAAGGTGTCTTGAGTGGACTCCCAGGAGAATGTGTCCAGAGCTGGTTCTATTTGATATTTCCATTAGCCACCTGGATGATGGAAGGGAACGTATGCTTATGAAATTTGCTGACAGCTCCAAGGCAGGATGGATGGCAGGTGGTATGTGGGATGGGATCAGAATTCAAAATTATCTTGATGCACTGGAATGGGAGGAGGTTAGACAGGGGGGAGGAAGGGAGAGGGAGAGAGAGGGAGGGAGAGGCAGGGAGAGAGAGAGGCAAAAGACAAGCTCTACATTTAAAGAAGGGAAAGAATGTTAGTAAATACAAAATAGAGACTAAATGGGGAAGCATAACGGGGAAGGATCTGGAGATAGAAGAGGATCAGAAACTGGCAGCAGTTCTGTCATGAAGGAGGCAAGTTACATATTGAGAGCAATCAATAGAAGAAACAACATAAACCTGGAGAAAGAAATCCATTATTGTTACTCATGTTTTTATCACAGACAGAACTAAGTACAAGTGAATGTTGCCTGAAATTATTCAGTTACTTCTTTCAGGAGCTGAGCCAATCTTTTATACCTGAATCTTCCACATGGAAATGCACCAATAAAATAATTGCAGTGTTGTCTTTATGCTCAGTCCTGTAGCAGTGATGCTGCTAGCTTTTAAGAATTAGTTGGCTTCCACTTCAGAGTCTGGTTTTTGAGAGTTTATATAACTTGGAAATATAAAGAGAAAGTAATGCCAAGGTTAAATAAGAGCTATTTATCCTGGCATACTTATTTTTAAGCTTTGAATCTTTCATTCTATCCCACCCTATCTGGCACTGTCAGTACTTTGCTCTCTTGCCGCTGCATAATTTCTTCACTTATACTTTCTAGTTATAAAAAAAGAGAAACTAATAAAAACTTCAAAACAAAACAAAACAAAAAAAATGCCCAAACCCAAAGCTCTGCAGCAAAACCCCTTAGATATTATGATTCAACATGCTTTAAATAAGATGGTAAATATTTATAGCTAGCTTAGACATGGGGGAGTACTGCTTAATTCCCTTCAGTACTTGCATCAAGAAAGCTCTGCTTTCATTGTGAAAATGATTGGTTTGTTATTGTGTTCTTTTCCCAGAAAGAAACATTTTCAAATTTTCTCAGTCTCCCATCAATCTCTATGTGCCACTAACCTTGGCTTTTTCAATCAGAAACTTGAGTCTATGTATACTTGATAGTGACATTCATATTCATTGTGACAGCTGAGGAAAAAAACCACTAAACTGTGTGGCTAAGTCAGTTTAGTCTCTGTACTCTTAAAAATGTATAAAGCAACAATTATAACCTTCATGCCTTCTCTTGTCTACATAAATGAGCCCTAGAGACGTCTACTTTTATAGAGCAGGTAAAGAATCCTTCTTTTCACAAATTTAACTATATATATAGAAGAAATTTCATCTCCATCTACTATCCCATGTGTGCGCACGTACAGAAGCTGAGAAGTCAGTTTGCCTGAGTATGCATATAGTGAGTGATATATTTTACCACTTTTGTTGTATTGAAATGTAGAAACTTATTTAACATATAAACAACTTTTTTTTAAGTGGCTTTCAGCATGGCATTTGTGCTTGGAGTATACATAACTTTTTTCTGTATTGCTTGTTCTTGGCTATTTACCAGTGTGCAAAAATGGTAGCATTTGAGGTACAACTACATATTATTGGTCATTCTACAAGCTGAAAAGAATCAAAATCTCCGGTAAAACAGAGCACAAACACCTGTATAATTCAGTCTGAACTTTAATAATCTTTTCCCCAAGTTCACAGTACCTTCTTAGCCTGTCCTATTTTTCAAAGCAAACAGAGGCAGAGAAGGTATTTAGGAGGTCAAAAAACTTATCCTGTGAAAAGGTAGAGAGACTGATAAAGAGAAGTCTGAAAGGAAGAACCTTTATAAGAACATTAACCTGAGAGGTAACTAATTTCTCTTCTTCAGGCAGTATCAGAAGACTTTCAAATATTAGATCCTCTTCTAGTAATCTATAAATATATACAGGTAAACACTGGCTTCATAGTACTTGCACAGAGCTGTCATACAGTGGGAAAACTTTCACTTTATTTCATAATAGCTCTTCTTAAAATTTCATTTTCTGTTATACAAAGAAGGCAAGACATGCACATTAGGGCTCACTGTCTACTCAGAACACACGGACCAGGCTTCATATGTAATGAAGGGTTTGTTGTGGCAAGGCTGCACTTGCACCTAAGATTTTTAAAAGGAAGGCATGATAAGTAGAGGAGACTGAAAGAAGAACATGCAGTTCCACTGTAACTCCTCTTTTCCTCTCTTTGTAGCAACACATAAGTTTCTGTGAAATATCCTTTTGATGTATACGTTCATCATATTGAAGAGAAGGCAGGCCTAACTTTCCTGTCAGTACCCTGTCCAAACAGATTGAGTGACATTCTTTTAGACACATAAATATGTACAGATTTTGTGGTACACCATCATATTCTTTGACAAATTACAAGAAAGTGAGATTATGATAACTTTGCTGAAGAGTAGCAGCAATTCTTGATTCAAATCTTAACAAAATACTAGCTCTTTTCTTACATTCTCCTTCATTTGTCTCCTCATATCTGTGGCCAAAATTATGCTTGTTTTAATTAATCGTTCTTGACTTGTGGCTGTCAGAATTAACTGTAAGAGTTTGTTTTCTTGGCAGATGTCTTTGAATCATGGATCTGGAAAGATGGCTAAGACATGTTTCTCATTCTTTAATGCACATTATGTGAAAGACCTTTTCAATTTTAGGCAACTTGCTGTCCAAAAGGAAAGAAATGACCTCATCTGTCAGTTCTATGTGTTTTGTCTCACAGAACGTTTGCCTCAAGCACAGCAGTGGTAGATGTATTTACAATGTCGCCACAAGGATGACTTCACAGCATTTGTTCTGACTTTTCCAGAAGGTCTTGAGAAGGATGGGGTACTATTCCCACTCAATTTAGTAGGTGATAAAGATGAGGAAACATGGTCTTCATCACCATTGTGACTATGCAATGGAAGGTGCCCCATGCTCAATATGTTGGTCTTAGATACGTAAGCAATGGGTCTCGCCTGACCTGAATTGTATTTGTTGCCCATCAATAATAATTATACCTTCAACCTCTTATGATTATTTTTACTTTTTCTGTAAGTGTCCACTTAAATGGAAACAATATTCTTCATGGAAAGCATGAAGGTTATAAAGCATATTATTTCATTACTCCACTGTATATCCCTGAGAGGGTCCAGGTAGGCACTGATATAAAGGTGAATTCTTCTGAAGCCATTTTCTCAGCCTTGAGCATAAGGTTTCTGGTGACCTAGAGATGAGCTGACTCAAAATATTACAGTTACAGAAATTTCTGTGGATCTACTGATCTGAATGGATTTATGTACTTGTACATTAACTTTGACTCTGTGTATGATGTGCAAAGCCGTTTTCCCTTATGATTCAGTTTAAAATTCACTGTCTTCTGTAGATCTTCATTCCTTTCTTCTACGTAGACTGCAGACAATAGCAGAATTTCTTGTCTTTGTCCTTGCTTTCCTGCACAAGTGTTATTCACAGAAGGTTGAACACAAGAAGCTCTTCCAGATGAACACTACGCTCACATTTGCTCATGACTACTTAAAAAGTCATAGAAATTGCAATAGAGAAAAGACCACAGCAAGCAGCAAGAACTTCTGTTACAACCTCACCAAGGCCCTCCCTTTAGGAGTGTACAGAACATGAGTTATGGTACTGTAAAAGCCTTGGTACTTCTCTCTGCCAGAGTGAGTTTCATCCAGGCTCCCCATAGCAAATAAATCAAAGCTATTCTCCAGTATAAGAGGTCTCAGTACAACTGAAAGGATGATACTTGGAATTAGTTGTTGTCCTATTTGGATTCAGGGCATGGATTGTTTTACCAAACTAGGATCTACTGCTTCCTGTGCTATTAATAAGTGACAACAGTTAGTATATGATAGACCAGTTAATATCTGATAGACTGCTAAACATAAATCATAAAGTTTTACAGCTAGGAAATCTTTATCCAAGATGCTCTCTAAATTATTCAACAAATTTCAATAAAAGCACAAATAAATTACCAAAAATATCACTTGGGAAAACAGCCTTTAAAAACGAAAGAGTAAAATCCATGAACAAGATTATTCAAGCATCTTGTCTACTTCAATTGAGTTTGGGTTTTATTATGTTTGAGAGAAATGGAAGCTAAACAATCGCAACAACATTGAGTCTTCAGAATCCATTTTGTTTACAACTACCTAGGAAAATGCAAAAATATCTAATGGAAGACACTGCCTGTGACATTTTCCACTTCTCCATGAAGGAAGCACAGACCATCTCAATAGGACAACTCTTTCAACAAAGTTATCTGCAGAGTTATCCCTGGTTCAGAGCAAAGGTCAGCTGTGCTGAAAGTGATCTCACTGGCATGCAAAACTGATAGCTATTGTGATTAGATTTTAGTATATTTTTTTTATTGGGTAAAGAACATTGGAGGGAACATTCATGTAATCTACTGGGTTTCATTCACGATAAATGAGCAAATGGCTAAATGCTAAAAATCAAAAAAAATTTGTCATCTTATACACACCAGAGATACAGAGAATAAAATATTACAAAATCTAAATGTATATTTAACCATCCAGAATAACAAAATTTGGACTACTATCCCAGTCCCAGAAGCTTGATTCAAAATTTTCTCTAAGTGTCTGATGATTCAGCTTTTTTTTCCCCTCCTCATTTCAGCTAGAGAAGTTAGGACTTCCTATTCATTATTCAGCTATTCAGTCTATGCTGACTGTTGTCACTTATGGTTTTTTACCTCCACATCTGTACAGAATTTTACCTTTTTAGCCACCTCTCAAATCAGAATTGCATTCACAAACAGAAGTTGAGAAATTATTCCCACCAACAGAGGTTATTTATGACTACCAAATCCCGTAGCCTCAGGGAAAGTGGGAGTCATGAATATTTAATTTACTGATAAAATGAGCCTTTCTGTGTAATGAATTGTTTGAAAGTCAGAATAAAAACAGATTTTAAGATCACTTATCTTCTAAAGTCAGCTTCTAGGTCCTAAAAAGTGTCAATTGATCTTAGAAAAGGTCTTTGGCATGTATGCCACCTATTTTAAATGCAAATATGGTTGCATGCATTTTAAATACTTCGCTATCTGCATCCCAAAATGATACTCAGTAATTAGTAAATTTTGAATAAATTTGAAAGTCTACAGGGATGTTTCCCAGCTGTGAACAAGACATGGAGCCCATGAAATCTATACAACTTCACACTTGCTTAAACATTCCTTTAATCTTTTCTCTGATACAAATGCCTTGAAGGAGGTAGGAATGAGGAAAATCTACAGACTGGGATTAATTTTCTACTTGAATCTGGAGTAGATACTTAAAGAGCATTGACAGAAAAAAAGGGCATTCTAATTCTTTCCAGTATTTCCTCTCTATCCTATTTACATATTGGAGTCCTAGCTTTGTGCAGGAATAAAGTCTCCCAGTGATAAAACTGATGTAACATCGATACTATAAGAGGGATTAGGAAATCAACCTGGAAGGCTTCCAGTAGTATCAGATAATCAGGATGCAGCACTTCACACGAGACTGTAAAATCCAGCTCAGCAGACAGCATACATACAGCTGCTGCAGGGCAGACACACAGGGCAGAGGCTTTTCCTGCAATGTCTACATAGTGCACGAGATCATTCTAAAAAATGTGTTAGCCTGAGAGTAGTTAAAACTCCTCCGTGAATGTGTGTTCATTTAAGTCACATAAGCAGAGATTCTGTCCTGCCTTTTTGTCTCTTCAGCCATGCAGTATGTTGATGTTTGCAGCAAGACCCTGCCAATGAGAAAATAGCACAGCTCATCTGTTAGGTACAAGGCCAGTTCTGCAAGCTCAGTATCACTGCTGCTAGAGGTCTTCATTTTCCTTAGTGATATCACAGTCACACTGGTTCTGGGTCTCTGAGCCTCCAGACTGCCCCGCACATCATGTGCTCATCAGTGGAGTCTTTTAACTCCAGCAGCATTTGTGAAATGTTGATCATGCAGGATATTGTTTTGCCTGGGATAGTGTTAAGGTTCTTCATAATGATGGAGCTGTTTTGGATTTGTCTTGAAAACAAGTGTTTATAACAGAGGGATGCTTTTGTTACTGCTGAGCAGCATTAAAATAGAGTCAAGGCTTTCCTGCTCACTTCATCCCACGAGTTATCAGGCTGGGGTGCACGAGAATTTGGGAGGAGACATAGTCAGGACAGCTGACAACAACTGATCCAAGGGATATCCCATACCATATAGCATTATGCTCAGCCCATAAAGCTGGGCAAAGCAGGAAGGGGGGACATTCAGGGTGATGTTGCTTGTCTTCCCATGTCACCCTTATGTATGACAGGGTTCTCTTTTCCTGGGGATGTTTGAACCTGCCTGTCCATGGGGAGCGGTGAGTGAATTTATTTCTTTGTTTTGCTTGCCTTGTGTGGCTTTTGCTTTGCCTATTAAACATCTTTATCTCAGTTCATGGGTTTTCTCTTCCAACTCTCTTCCCATCCCACTAGAGAAAAGTGACCAAACAGCTCTGTGGGGCTGAGTTGACAAGTGGGGTTAAACAGCAGAGTCAGACAAAAAACTCAGTAACTTTTCATTCATTGTACTGCCATGTTGTTGACATTGGTCCAGATACCATTTTAAACTGCCTTTCCAAATTTCTGCTCCACTGACCATGTGGTAAAACCTACTGGAGGATTAAAGTTTGGGCCAGCCCTAATCTTGGCTGCATCTGCCATTTCTGCTCCTGTACCCAAGGTAGACGTCTCCCCAGAGGCCTGTAGAAGGGTGATGCTCTCCATCTTTGCCTACTGTGTGGATAAACTCCATTTCTGTGCACTGTATCCCCCTGTAGGTTTCACTTTGGCCAGCCAACAAGTTGCACCAGAACTGTAACAATTTCTTTTTACTTGATGTAATAGTTCAAACAGGAGCTGAAGGGACTACCCTTGGATCCCTCCAGCCACAGGGATCTGAAGCACAAGGGGGCCAATGTGTCAGTATTGGACAGGTTAGTTCTGTGTTCACACCATTTCAGAACACGTGCTCTTGAATGAGAAGGTGTCATACCCTGCGACATCCAAGAGGAGACAGACACTGCTCACACCTCAGCCTTTGTTGCCATGTAGACTTGTAGCATGCCCTCCCTGGGAGCAGGGCCCGTGGCAGTTGGTCTGTCACACAGCTGGATGACAGCTGACTGTGTCCTTTGAGACCTGGAGTGCAGCTGACAAGTCCCCCGGTGTCACATGCAGACATACCATAGCTGGGGAGGAATAAGGTGTCAAACCAGCTTTGCCTGATGTCTCATATTGAAAGGTTACTCTTGCCGCTGATTCTGTCGACTGGATATTTTCTTCCACTTTCTAAACTAATTCATGTTTCCTTAATTTCAATTTTTCAGTAAAGTTTTACCTTTAACTGTAGCTTTTCAAACTGATGTTAAGATGGTAACTAAAATGTAGTATATATTGTTACTGGTCAAGACTTATTTGTGAAGATCCCATCTGAGTCAGGCTCCAACACCATACTGATTTAGCTAACTAGTTAGAAAGTATCTAGCAAAATTATTTTCATTGCTATTAATTATATCATTGTATTAAGATGCAACTGAACCATAAGGTAATGCTCAAAATATATTCATTTCTGTGTTAATTATATGAAAGCTGCTTAACAAAGAGTGCTATGAACCCATGATCTACCTTTTCATTAAAGTTGTCAAGTTAAATTACATAATAAAAATACATTTATAACTCTATTAAATATCTACATCATTAACCTTAGTATCTTATGCAATCAAAATGCTGAAGTTTTATGTTATTATTTCATAGACTGGAGACACTATCATTAGGTTCTTTCTACCTAATTGTGTGTTTGGGGGAATCATTGTAATTTCTATTCCTCTTGTTTAAATGTAAGACCCTAAAATCTGATCAGGAGAATGGGAAGTGCTTCATATGAAGAAAGACTAATCAAAATTGAAATACTTCAGTTGTTAAATTGGTATTACAATGAGATATCATCACTGTTTCTATACAGAAAGTGCAGATAGGGAAAGAGAGTAATTTAATGTAATAGACAATGTTGGCAGAATAACAAATGTATTTTATGGCTAAGAAGGTAATCAGAAGAAAATTTCTAAACTCAAAGCATCAGGAGCTTGAAACAACTTTTCAATCACTGCAATAACTGAAAAAGACTTACTTTTAAGGTGGAAACTAAAGAGTTTATGGAGAAAATTTTGAGGACGTTGCTAGTGAGAGAAGAAGAGTAGACTTATGTCCTTGGGGATATTTTTCCAGTCCTATGCCTTAGGTTATCATGTTAAATGAACCACAGAGATTGGTGATGAGCAGAGGAACAGTGACAGACCAAGACACTCAAGTAAACTGATCAGGTAGGACATCAAATCATCACCAAAAAAGAAGGAACAGGCCAGGGTTCTATGTTTCAAATATATATATGTGTGTATATATATATATCAGTGTGTGTATATATATATATATATATATATATATATATAAAATATGTAAAACCAGGTCAGAGAAGAAACCATCAACCCACAGTGCTATGCAGACTAAGAGGAACTTTTGTGCAAAAATACAGGATTCACTATGGGATCCATTGTATGTTAAATGACAATATTTTGTTGGAAGAGAGAAAATCTGGAGATGGTACAAAACTTACTATGGGATCTTCAAGGGATGTCTCAATGGCAGGGGAAAGAAGGGATCAAGATGGACTAGGCAAAGCAAAATGGAAGAGGGATGTACAAGGGGCTAGAGACTCGGATCAGGAATACTGGATTCAGCTACCTCTGACGCCCCATTCCTATATTCCAATTCAGTTACTTAGCTTTAACTACTATTTTATTTTATCATTTTGTCTACCTTAGCAGTATTCTTTAAATTCCTCATTTTTTTTTAGCAAATGCAACTTTAAAATTCTATAGCATTCATGGACACAATGTTAAAGATTTTGAGGGCTTTTTGTTTAGCCTTATTTTTCCTCATCCTTTCATTCTAATGTCAGTAGAGTGCACTCTACTTAATGAATTTGGATTTTTCTTTTAATGAGAAAGGTAAGACCCCTCTCTTTCCTTCTGTCACTGATTGCACTTTTAATTTCCGTTTATTTATATTACTCTACTTTTTAATCCTCTGAAAGTTGTTAAGGACTACATTTTAGGTAACTTCATGCTCTTTCTCATTGAAAATGAACCCCACTTCAACTATGACAATTATCTTGGGTAGCTTTTAGAGAAGTTGTTGACAGGCTTCTTGTTGAGGGTTTACAATAATCCTCAGGATTACAGTTGTGTCTAATTGCAGGCTCTAGAATTCCAGTATCAAGTCTGTCCTCTCATTGAAGACTTACACACAAAAACGTCATATATTGATGTCAACATAATCACAGGTGTTCTACTTTTGGCAATTTTATTATCTAGGTTTATCTCAAAACCTTGTAGTTTTATTTTTATGGAAGACTGACCATTTAAAATGTTCAAATAAGTGCAAATTGTGCAAATCCCGTGTTTCAGCAGTACAGTCTGTTTTCTACCTTCTCTAATAAAGGCCTAATCATTGTGAGAAACACTGAATGACATTGTTGTTACTATTACATCTGCTTATCTTTGCCTTCCAGAAGGAAACTTGGGGATAGTGTCTCAGCTTGAGTAAATCACCTCAACCCACTAATCTGAGTTAACCAGTTGATTTCAATCAGCAGAACTATCTATTGAAAGAAATGTCATTTCTATCTGATATTTGAAGTCACTTTTCTCTTTCTTCCATTGCCATTTTCCACAACCACTCCAGGCTGGGCACAAGTTTCCTTATAAGAGTCATTGATCCTCTCCTACAATTTTATATCTTCTACCACCATCATAGCTGTCCTTTTTATTTTATTCTCACAAGCTGTCCTTTTTTATTGAATAACATCACCTTTGATACCCACAATAAATACAAGCCTGTGTTTTGAACGTAGGAAAAACCCCACATTTACCAAAATCTGGTGAAAGAGTCACTCTTCGGACTGCCTTTAGCCAGCTTGCAGCTCCCAGTTAGAATTTACTCCCACTGAAAATAATGATAGACGTCTTCTTTAAGCCTGACTTGAAAAATAAAAATAATCAGCTTCTTCTTTTTCACAATACACTAGCAAATCTGAAACACTTTTGAGGGCTTTGGGGCTTCTTTTTTACATTAGGAAATTACATTTTTGTCACTGAGTCTACTGTATTTGAAAGTCTATTAATTTTAAGGGGAAAACCTAGAAAACTGAAGACACAGTTATCATGCTCTAGCAGAAGTAGTAGTCCTCTTTTAATACCTGGGAAAAAAAACCCAAAAAACCAAGTTCTCCAGGAGGTACATACAGAACACTGGAATCTGACCTTTAAACATGCTTCTGCCTCATCCTTGACAATAGAAGTAGCTCCTTTAGGTTCAGGTTTGTTATTTCAGGTGATATTTAACTATTTAAGTCAGCCATACTCAGAAAAAATCCCATTTCACTCTTAATTCCTTCCAGACTGGTCTTTGTTCCAGATACTATGACTGCTATTTATTAGTTCAAATACACTTGAAATTTTATGCTTTCTCATGAAATGTCATTATTTGCCTATTAAGGTGGTCATCTTGTGCATCTCACTAATCATTTGATGCATTCAATATATAAAAGCAAAGCTGCCCAACTGTCATCTTCAATACACTTTTAGGATTTCGTCTGTTTGTAGCAACTTATTTTCTTAAGCAAATATAAAACCTGTGAAATCATTGCATGAGTTATGGATTTTAAGTCATGAGTTATGATTTAACCATGAGCTATGATTTTAAGACTCATGATTGCTTCTCTCAAATCCTGAGAAAGCTTAGTTACATTATAATCTTGAAAATCAGTATTCTCAAAGAAGGACTATATTAAAGACACCTTTTAAAGAGAACAACAGAAATAGAGTTGATGAAGTAATTAGTACCTTGTCCTTCTTTGCACATTGTTTAGAAGTGTGGTCAGAAGAGCCACAAACAGAGAAAGACAAATGAAACAACAAGACTATGAAGGATACTGAAAAAAATGAACCAAGTTTGTTCTGACAAAGTCTGATGTGTAATTCAGAGTGATTTCCCTTAGAAGGCAGACTGTTTACCACACAGAGTCATAGCATGTGCAGCTGTACATCTGGATAAATAATAACTCTAAATAGCCTAAGAGATACTTAGGGTATACATTGGACTCTTCAGGGATTTTCCCTACATGTGTTTCTATCTCATGTAACAGGATAGCTGCCTCACATGTGGTGCAAGTAAGAGCTGAAGAAAAAATAAATGTTGGGAAGCAGCGTGCCTTGCCCAGCCTGCAGTAATCACACATGATCTGCTGCTGTGAGGTACTGCTAACAGTAAAAATTGGTGTGTATAGAGCACCTCCAGAGGAGACAGTGCCTCAGATGCAGAGGGTTGGGCATAGCAGACTGTGCAGGAGCAGCAGAGCGTGCTGTGGGGCTTGGATGCCCTTTGCCAGGCACCAGCACCAGCCCAGACCATGCAGCGAGGTGTATTTGGCCTGCTAGAGCAGAGAAGGTCAGAGTCCGGCTAGCTGAGGTTAAGGCCGACACCCAGCTGCATGGTCTGCCAGCGCCCCTCGGCGTCGTAAGGCCTCGGGCTGTGCTGGCTGCGGACTGGATCGCTGCTAAATGACAAGAAGGAAGGAGCTGGACACTCGCCGGGGGGGCTAAACTTGGTTTATTGGAAAGCCCATGATGTCCCAGCAAATGACCAAGAACAAAGCGTGCTTAGGGGTTATAAAGGGAAGGAGTGGACCCGGGAGGGGTTTACAGAAGACCAATAGGGGAAGAAGAGGGGATGAGCTTAACACAAATGACATAGTGGAGAGCCCAATAGGTACCAGGTATGGGAGGGGCCCCGGGACCACAGCCAACCACAACCCCCAAAGAGGAGAAGCTTCTGGAATACTAGGTGGAGTGGGGGCTGATTGACTTGGCCCAGGGAGGAGAAAAAGCATACATATAAGGGAAAAAGGGGAGGAGGAATTATATAACCTAACAGATTGACAATAGAACTGGCAGGGCTGTGGCGGGAAAACTGAGGAGGGCAGAACCATTTTACACAAAATGGGGCGGAGCAGATACATAAAATGGGGGAGGAATTAAATGGACTTAACAAACACACTACAACAAGACCACAGCCAGGACATCGCACAGTCCGCTCAGAGTAGCTCTGCACTGCTCGCCTCACAGACCAACAGAGAATGCCCCAAAGTGGCCTCTCCACTGGAAGAAAAAATTTAAAAACGCCTATAGATTACTGGAGGATTACATTGAATAAGTAATATTCTTCCAATTTTGAGGCAATTTAGTGGCTACTTAACTTTCTTAAAAAAGAGAATATTGCTGATCTTTCCTTTTTGATATATGAGCTCCCTGGCCATGTCTGGGCTTCATAAAATTTAAGTGCACTAGGGACCTCATTATTTTATTACATTTCAGCATTGGTGACTCAAGAATGTGATTTTTCAAGTTATGCAATCTGTGAGAACATCTTCGTCTTGGGGAAGGAAAGAATATAGAGAGTAGTTTAACCACACACCTCCAAAGTACCTATTTGAAATTGTTTTGCTTTTTCAAAAAGTCTGTAGTTTTTCTGAGTTTTTACCCTACAAACTAATGTAGATTATGTCAAGTTAGTTTTATGTTGACATGTTCAATAAGATGCATCTTTTAATATACATTCATGAAGGATACATTGAAAATTTCTTTCTTATAAATGTAGATGAGATGACTTCATCCTAAGTACTAAATATATTTATTCTAAAAATGTAGGGAAACCGACTGAACTTAAAATAGGCTTTGGTTCTGCACAGACAAATGAGGAAGTAGCAGGGGAGGCATTTCTCTCTATTGAAAACTTTTTATTAATTATTTACATGAATATAAATTAGTATTCAGAATGTCATTAAAATAAAATACCTGCAATAACATTCCGATGTTATTTTTGGCATTCTCCTCATGCACTCCTGTACAGGAGGAGAGAAAAGGTGCTAGCCTTTAGAGGTGATAGATTAAAATGCTGAAGAATTATCCTTAGATGAAGAGCAGAATTAAAAGTAAGTAATTTTTTTAAGGTGTGTGTGTATGTGTATGTGTGTGTGTATGTGTCAATCTGAAAGCTTCTTGAAAATTACCAAAATTTTGGGTTCAAGCAAAACCTTGTAATGATATTTCTTGAAAAACCATTGCTTTCATTCATTCCTCATTTGCAAATGAACAAGACTGTTTATTGCAGCAAATCCAGCATGTACCATTGTTTTTATTCCTTCAGGCTGCTCCCCTCATTTTCCCTGAGTACAAATTATACTCACAAAACCCATATTTATTCAGTTAACATTAGGTACTGCCTAAAATTGTTGATAATTCTTGCAGTGTTTACTGTCTGATTTCCTGCTCCATTGCACATGAGAAGCAGCAATAACTTTTAAGGTGATGAGCCAGCAGAGATGATGTGGTCTATTTGGTATTAAAGTGTTGTTTAAAAACATCCCCAGAGGAAATACAACATGTGATTTTTTTTTAGCTGTGATTCCTCTCGAATTATGTGGACAGTGCTGAATATAAAAAGTTTTACAGAGATTAATTTCTCTATATTTACTACCACCAACTTTTTTGAGGGTATTAGGCAATTTTAGCATCCAAAACTTCAGATTGTAGGATCAAATCACATAAAAGTGATTGAAAACAATAATTTACTATTGAAATTTGTGCTCTTACAAGAGAGTTCAGGCGTTGAACTCTAACTGTATACAAATTTGTTTTAAACTTGGTAGACACCAGCAAAGTCTGTAAGATGTTCTGACACATTATTTTATTTCCGTGACTATACTTTTGAATAAGAGACTAATATAATTTACTAGCCTTAATTTCTGTTTTAATGTTTGTTTTGAAAAATATATCCTGCCATGAGATAATTTGTTATATTTTTAAATAAAAGAATTAAAGAAAAAAAAATCTAAGTAATGTTGTTTAGTGTGTAAGTCCCCAGACTTGATTAAAGAAGAGACAGAGAAGCCAATTCAATGTTTTCCATCTGTCACTGATTTTGCACCTGCCATTGGCAGACTCGGGAGCATTGCTGAAAGAGGCTCTGTCATATTTCAAACAGCAGGAATCTTCTGGCATTTGGCCATGGACTCACCTTCATAATGCCTGAAAATCCACATGTGGTCCTACTGCCAAGATGCCTCTGCCCATCCCTCTCACTCCAGAGCAGGGGGAAGATTGAGAAGCCTTTTTGTATGTCCTAGCTAACAGCTGCTGAATGGAAGATTCCAAACTGGTATTCAGTATTGTACAAATATCCAGAAGGAAAACCCTGGTGATGCTAGGCAGTGGAAAATCAGTTGAGCTGAGAAAAATACTGGAAAAACTATTTTATTTCTCCAAAATAGAAAGAGCCATGCAGAATATCTTTTCTGTTAAACACAATCTTGCTGCTTGTATAAGAACATCTGCAAAGATTTTACTTTGGGCAGAGAGAAGCTCACTTGCTGAGCTGATCTTTGACACCACACTCCTGTGTTAAGAAATCTTGTGCTTAGCATTTAGACAGACCTGGGAGAGCATAAGCTTTATCAAATACTGAAAAATCCTCAACTTAGGCTGAAACCTCATATTCTTCCCTTTGCATTTGAGAACTCTGTATAATTTTCTTTGCAAGGATGATATTTCAAGTCAGGAAATTTTAAAGCAATTACAACAATTATGTTCATCACCAGACTCTGCCTGACAAATGAGTGTGACTGCAGTGACCTCCTCAGTTTCTCCCAGATGCTGTCTTTCTCACCACCAGTGCCATTAATCAAAGATGTGACGCACATATCTCTGCACAAAACTGGAAATGAGTCAGCCACTATAGATCTATGTGACTTCTTGCAGATGCTCAGGCACCACTGAGTCGTGACTTGAGCAACCAACAGCTTCAAAGCTGCATAGTATTTGAAGTATTCTTTCCCAGAAAAAAATCTGCAGGAATCTTGTTCCTAGTTTAGTTCTATTACATAACACAATGTGCTGGGTGCCACAGATCTGTGCTGCACATAGGTACTGCAAGGATGAAACTATGAATATGTGATTTTCCCTTTCCTTTTCCAAATATTTCCAGCTGAGAGAATCATATATGTATGTTTTATACGTCTCTGACCATGAGCATTTCAAGCTTTCATTGACCTGAATCTCACTGTGGTAAGTTTTATCTTTCAGCATTTTCAATAAAAGCAGATATGTTGTTAATAAAGAAATTGAACAACTAGTCTTTACGGTTATAGCACATAAAGGCCTTAATTAATTCAATGGTCATTAATAATTAATTCATTGGTCAGAAATTTTAATGTAAAAAGCATTATTAAAGGCTAAAATGTTATTCTCAGCCAGCTTTAGCAATCTAACAGTTAAGCTTCCAGTCCAAGGTGGGCATTCAGGATCCCTCCACTATCAAAGGTGAGACATTCTGCAGAAATTCTGTGATAAGCCAGTCACTAATTTCACCTATTTTAAAATAAATGCCCTTGGATTTGGTTCTCTCTGTTGATTTTCTTTATTAATTAGCTACTCAATTTTTGAATAGCTAAAATTAGTTGCCATAAATCCTAACTTAAAAATTATGGAATGCTCAGCAAATTATACTCTTAAAAAAGGGGTTTACCTTGTTTCAGTTTCTTCTACTAAGATATCCCCATTAAATGTTTAGTCCTGTTGCTTTAATATAAAACAGCCTTAGACATATAGCAAAACCATAGGTTTTAAAAAGCCTGCTGGCAAAAAATTGTTATTTTTACTCAATGAACAGACATTTCCCAGTTGAGAGTAGCCCTGCATTAAACATCAAATATGTATTTCTGCTCTGAAAAATAAAGATTAGTATACTAGTCTCTTCACGTTTCACTGATCTATCTGGTGGCAAAGATAGTAAATGTTTAATTCCTTGTTACTTTAGATTGACAGAAAACATAGATCTTCAGGGCTCACTGAGGATATACAATGTCCAGTTTTTCCTTTCACTGAAGTGACTGAAAATATTGGTCTTCTTAATATATTTCTTTGCAAATAGTTTTGCTCAAATCTGTATGTGTTTATAGTCATCTTTTGCTGATCTTCCTGCTTGAGCTTATACAAACCAAAACCAAATCTGTATGATCACATGGAAAACAAGAGCTGAGATTGCCTGTGGCTGCCTTAACAATTGCCAATGCAATAACAGGCACATGTTAATTAAGAATCTGTTCACCCTTAGTATTTGTTTCAGTGTTTACCAATGCTGCAGTAAATATTGCTACTAGAATTAATGCAAAACTAACCAAATTTTTAAACATTGATGAAAAAACTATGCTTTAACAAACTTAGCTGTGTTTTTAAGATTACTGACTAGTCAGTACAACCTGATTCGCTACACAGTAATAAAAGGATTCTTTTCTAACCAAAGATCAAAGCCATGCAGTGATATGTAGAAAAAGATAGATCCCCTTTTTTAAAAAAGGACAAATCAAACAGAACAAATGAAACACAGGGTTTCAGCATAAGGAGGGTGTGCTAGAGAATATTGATTTGTTTAGTGAGTTCAAGTCTCCTGGGCTGTGTTAACTAAGACACCATCTTGGCATATAATGAATAAAGTAATTCAGGCTAAATATATAGGAGAGATGCCTTAACCACTTACACTCTTGAACACAACTTTCCATAGAAATAGCAGTGGGGAGCTACCAATGTCACCCATTTAAATTTGATCTAATTAAGTTTATGGAGAGGTATCTATGAGACAGCTGTTCGAAATAGCAGGGGACTTGATATAATGACTCTGCTAACCTGTGCTCACTGTACTTATATTTTGAAAACATCAGATTTTCCTTACTTCCATGTGTTGGGTATTTCATGTTTCAAAAAGATCAAATAAAGAATGACTACCTTGTTATGTGCAGGGAAGTCTTTTATTTCATGGCATGAAATTCTACAGACTTAAAACCCAAACTAACACAACACACTGTTATTACAATGTACTCCATATCTAGTACTTTCTCCTCATGAATACAATAGCAGTCAGGCTGCATTCCACAGCCTCCATTTTATTTATGATACTTTTTTATTTGTTTTCATTTTTTTGCCAAATGTTTTAATCCAAAAACTAGAATTTACTTTTTCATATTTCTGGGAGTTTATCTTTTCTTCCTTTCTCACACAAAAGCAACAAGATCTTTAGGGATTCTCTTATCTTCCAGTAACATGAGCATATCCCTACTTCCCAGCATGACCATATTTCTTATTCTTATGTCTTGTTTTCCACTTTTCAGTGGGATACTAGTTGTATATGAATACTGTTCCTTAAGTTTAACTAGAATTATATTCATAAGATATTGGAAAAATATGTCTCATAGTAAACTCAAAAAAAGATACATAAGACCACAAGCTTTAGATATAACATCATTCAGATTTGTTGCTCAAATATCAATGGCAGAGCAGATGTAATTTGAGCAGTCACATCTGTGTGAAAATACCTTCATCTCATAAAAGTCACATCCCATACTATTAACAAGCTATCTTTTTTATTCTGTTGGGGGTTTTCTTTCCCCAGAAGAAAGAGCTATTTTACAAGAGGCAACTTACCAAGAAATTTACCTGAGATATTTGCAGTGGTTCTCCTGCACGGCATGGTGTCTGGAAGTCTAGAAATAGTTTAAACTTATAAATTATATGTACAATAATCCTTGTTCAATCATAAAATAGCTTCAGTTGTTTTGTTCTTTTCTTTTCCTTTTCTTCTTTTCTTTTCTTTTCTTTTCTTTTCTTTTCTTTTCTTTTCTTTTCTTTTCTTTTCTTTTCTTTTCTTTTCTTTTCTTTTCTTTTCTTTTCTTTTCTTTTCTTTTCTTTTCTTTTCTTTTTTCTTATCTCTTTATAGGACAGTACAGTTACTGGGTTTTTTCTCACTTCTGCTTCCAGCTGCTGCAGCAGATGCATTGCTTGGGCTTGGACAAATCCCTGTCATTCCAGTTTCCTTTTCACTCACAATAAAAATGTGGGCCCCACTGGGTGCCTTAAATCACTGAAGGAAAGACATGAGGCATGGGCCCAGGCCAGTGATGAAGTTTGTAGCTAACCAAAGTGAAATGGTAAACAAACCCCAACTTGTTCTCTTCCTACCCCTAGTCTCTGTCAGGGAATTGTAGTAACTCTGGAGGTGATGACTGAAAGCCCTGGAAGTGCAGAAGAACTTTATTTTGGCAAGGGTAAAGCATATGCCTTGTTTTATACACAATCCTTCATTCTGTGTTCCTTAAACTAAAAACATAGCATATACTGTTCTTTTACCTAAATAACTATGTTCTGAATATGCTTATCTACTCTAGAAAAGTAAGTTCAATTCTTTTCAGAAATAAAGTTTTATAATTAGATTTATGTAATTAGACTATAGAAAACACAATCCAGAGGAATGGTGATACATATTTTAACATCAAAGATTTGCAGATCTTTCCCATTGACCTTCTCTTTAATTACTTTGTCCTTTGGTAATAAAGTTAGCAGGAACTTTTTATTGCAGGATATTTGTATAAGATTAAAAATATCCCCAGGAACTTACACACTGTCAAGAGTAAATTAATCTTGCTGGAACTAGAAGCTTGGCAACTGAGTCATACTGGCCTGTAATATTCTGACTTTGTGTAAAAGCCTTCAAATTGAAGTAGTATGCTTCAAGAGTGCTTCAGAGGATCTTATTTCCAAGATAAGATTCCAATGACACACAGAAAAATGTAGGTGATGTGGAGATAATGCATGCTTTGTATGTTGCATAGTCACATCTTGCTTTCTGTGGCCAGAGAGCATACAACACATATAGAAACAATACTCTCCCCATTCCCACCCCCAATATGCATAAATGAAAGATATATATAGTAATGAGAATAAATACAATGTTAAAATTAACTAAAATATGTTAATATGAGAGAAGAAATTAGGTGGAATTTCAATTTAATTTCCTTGCAGTATCTTTAACACTGTGTGTTAGAATCTAGGATTATGTTACCTTGGTTGCCCAGTAAAGAAGCCTGTGAACTAGAACTGCCTTACTTTCTTGGGATCTAAACATTTTAGGCATTACTCTCATACACATTTCTCATAGAGAACTTTACAGCGATCCCGTTGTAGGTGGAGCACTTGCAAGGTCCAGTGTGAATAGCTGTAGTGAGGAATGGAGACTATCCATCCAACAGTAACCAATGAGACCTATCCTTAGTGTAGCATCCCCAAGAACAGAGAATTTGTCCATGGGAAATGAGAGACGTTGGGGTGTTGACAGTGCCAAGTGGAAGGCTTTAGTGTACACGCTGCAGGAACCCACACTGTTCACCAACCTGGGGGTAGTGAGAAAAAGCATTTGGACACCTCTCAACAAGCAGATTCATAAGACCAAGCAAAGTAGCCCTAAACAAGAGTGTGGTGGTTTCTGGGAGGTTGTAGTCAAACCAATGGGTGCTCAGATTTTAATATTGGCGCCTGATGTGGACATTGGGACATTTGGATCCACCTCTGAGAGCACAGGGTTAAAAGCAGGGCTCCCCCCTGGAAGGTTCCCTTTGGATTTCCGTCGGGAGAGAGTTCAATCCCCCCCCCCCCCCAGCCCAGCTGCTGGCTGGGCGGGCGGAGGGGAAAGCCACCCGGCCTGGGCGAGGTGGGCCTCACCCTGAGGGGCCCAAGGGTGGAAGCATGGAAGAAATACTGAGAGGTATTCCCCTCCCCTTCTGGGAGTCAGAGACACAGCCGTGCCTGGGAGTTACCTTGAAACTTGATAAACATGTGCGGCAGCAGGCAGCACGGCTGAGAAAGAGGGAAGGGGGGGAAAGAAGAGGCAGCGATGTGTCCAACCGCTTGTGGGAGCTTTTAACCCCTTTGTGGACAATGAAAACTTTACAGAACATTAACCCTTCCTAGAAGAGTGATGAAGGTCTGGGCAGAGAGAGAGATATTGGAAGAATGGAGAAGAGTTTTTTGCTGGACTCTTTTTTTTTTTTTTATAGCCATGGATTATTTCCTAGTGATACAGAGACAGCTTCCAGGGGGGCCATGCCTTAGGACCAGGAGGGTTCAGTGTGGGTACCCCTCGGCCCCAGGGGGTGCAAAAAACATGAGGAGGACAGATGGCTTTTTGGAAGGAGACAAGGCATCCTTAAAAGGAACCCTAGAAGCAGCTCTGGTCCATGCACAGTGGTGAGAGCACTGGGCATGGAAGGAAGGTGTCACCATGGCAAATGATCTCCAGGCGGTGCTACGTGTGACAAGAAGCCCATGGCACAAAGAAGCACTCCTTCTCTTGATGAACTGAGGATTGAGTATTCTAAAGGGTGGTGTCGGACCAAGAGTTGGTGATTTGAGAGATGTATTGTATTGGAATTTGGTGGGGGGGAGGAGGAAAATGCTTTTGTAAGGTTTTTATTTTCCTTGTGTGTTTTTTTTCTTTCCTTGTAGTTTAGTTAATAAAGTTTTCTTTATTTCTAAGTAGGAGCCTGCTTTGCTTATTCCTGGTCACATCTCACAGCAGACACCAGGTAGAGTGTATTCTCATGGGGGCACTGGCATTGTGCCAGGCTCAAACCATGACAAAGAGCTACAAATTTATGGACTGAGCTACCTAGGGAAAGTGAGATTATTTCCCTCCCAGATGAAGGGTACAATCTCTTACTTTCAGCTCATCAGTTTCTAGAACTCACTATAATATGATGGGGTTGAAGGGTGGAAGTGTGGGTTCAAGTTCTCAAATTGAGAAGATCTTCATCTTCACAGTTTAACTTTGGCTGCCATTATCATGGCCTCTAAAGAAAAGACTGCTTGTGCAGTCTGCAGTGTTCCTTTTTCATGTGTTGTACAAGCTACTGGAGAGACAAAAAATTTTCTTTTGGTAATTACTTGGACTAAGGCCCTAGAAACGTTTGTGGGGTTTTTTTGTGGCAGTGGGTGTGCCCATATCACAAGGCAGAAATGAGTAGGCTGTACCTAGTTTTAGCTGTGATTTTTCTGTCATTTCTGCACTTCTTAGTATTTAACTGTGAATAGCAGTATCCTTTAAACATGCTGAGATGTATATAACACTGTCCATCCACAATTTCAAGAAATAGATGGAGTGGTTTTTCCTAGGCTTAATTTTTTGTGTCCAATTTTCTGTCACTTATTCATGAGATTTGCATTTTGCATCTAATAGCAAGTGAGGAAATAAAAAAAAATTGCTTAATCATCTAGCTCTTTTTCTAGGACATTATGATAAGCAATAGCAAATTCTCAGAAATACCTATAATATTAAATACTACACAAGCTTGGGAAATATAGTTCCTGTTGAGAATATTGCTGTTCCCATTAAATGAGACACACAGCTAGTTTTTTGGTAAAAAATCTGCAGTGCCCTGGCATTGTATTAATGCAATGATTTAGATGAAATTTGCTTAAGATATTGAAGTTTAATACTCTTCAGAAATGTTAAACAATAGATATAAGGTGGTTGATATTGGTGTTTAATTTTTAAAAGCACAGGAATACAGAAGGACAATATTATGTTTAACACATCAACCTGCGACACAGGAGACTGGAGCTGAACTCTAGTGTTAGTTATTGTCTCTGTAATGGATTCTTCATCCGAAACAGCATGGCTGACAGTACTGCCTTTCCCCAGCCCTTCTCCTTACACCCATTCTAATTGCAAGCACTCAAGAACAGGAATCATTTCTTGCTGTTTGTGTGAAAATTATATGGTTTGTAACACAGCTGTGACCTAGTCTGGTCCTGTTGGCACTAGTATGTCACAAGAAATGTAATAGTCTTGCTATTATTTGTCTGAGTTTAGTATTTACAGTGTAACAGTGATTATGTCTACTGCACCATTACCTGCAAAATCCTGGTCCTTTCTCTGAGGTCTTCCTATAGGTCTTGGCAGGAACTTCTTCCATTTTCCAGGTCTTGTGGACTGACCCAGAATTTAGGCTGCAATGAGAGATGCAGGGCAAGCATTGCCTATGCTGCTTTGGGTAACCACTGCAGTATTACTCAGGTTAATTACTCAGGTTAACTTTCTTGGTTTGCTTTATAGTACTTGAATTTGCTACTCTGTATCTGTTGCAGGGTCTAAGAAGTTCTTCTGAACTGAGTCCCTGAAAAGTCAGGGATCATTGCAAGAAATATTTCTGAACCAAGATGGGAATAGAAATCAGAGAACAGTGGTAAGGTATGCAGTTCAGAAGTAATTCCACAAGGACAATCAAAGCAAACTTTTATTATCTGAAAATTGCTTTAGGGCTGGTAAAATATTAAAAACCAGATGGTTTGACCTTAGTGCAGTGAAAGTCTTATATGCAGGTTTAAGGAACAAGAACTTTCCAAGAAACGTGGTCTGACTGAAGGCCTGCTCTCCCCTGTGAATTGACACCACATTAGCCCGTGGAATGTAACTCAGCTGAGATAACAGCACATTTTCAGAACATTTCTCACACAGGGAATGAGTCAAAGGTTCTTTAAGTCAATGGCATTTTCCCTTTCTAAAAGTATGCATTATTAACTCAGTAGAACTGAATTCATGGGCAGACCTAAGTGAAACAATAAATGTAGATTGACATTAAATCTATGGTTCCTACCCTCGGTAAATTGCAAAGTTTTTAATTCTAACTTCATATTGCTTCTTCCTGAATAACCTCTTGATATGAAACACACACTTCTGTTGGGTGAATTGGTAATCAAAATTGCCACAGACAAATGCAATCTATGAAATGACCCAAGTTACTAGAGGGAGAAACTTGCTCTATGTGGGTCAAGGGTGTGTTTGCAAGGAGAAAAGCAGGCAAAAAGGTGCATAACTACCCAAAGGAACCTTTCCCTTCCCATTAAACCAGGTCATGGCTGCTGTGAGTCACAGATTAGGTCCATATCAGTTACTTGGTGAACTTCAGGGGCTCCTTTGGTGCACAAATTTGTTCTACATCTATACTAAAGGTACACTCTGAGGTGCAGCACTGATGTGCTCAAAACATGTTCCTTTCTCATGGGTTCAAGGCCAAAATTGCACCTGAAGGAGGAATGAATAAAACAGCAGGAGTGTTCAAGTGGATCTTCAGGAAGTAGAAAAGAAGTTTCTGTCTCTTTTGCTACCTCAATAAGATGTTCTTAAGGATAGCTGTGCACATTTATTTCCTTAGTTTGAGCTTTCTCACTCAATTCCCTCATTAGCTGAACTATATGAAGAAGAAGTTCAGAGGCAAACTACCAAATGGAATCATTAAAGTTTTTTAGAACTTTTCTCACAAGATTTTTTAAAAAAGTAAGAGAAAATACTAACTTTGGTTCAAAGCATAGATAATGTATTTAAGGGCTATAGAATAATTTATGCTTGCTGCAGAAGACTGGACTGAAAGAAATATAAAAAATCAATATTGGTAAAAAAAACTTCAAAGGAAATGTGAAAACTCTGTAACAGGTACTCTGGTTTTGCAGCATTCACAATGTAAACAGCAAGAACTTTTCTCTGTATGAACCCAGGATTTTAAGTAAAAACCCAACTAAAAGTACTAGTAAAAACCAAGCTATAGCTACTAGTAAAAATAACTCTTTCCAATTTTTTTTTTCTCAAAAGAATGTTTTTGAAGAAAGTAAGGAATATTTTAAAGTGTGGGAAGGTTTTGATTTTAATAATTAATTGTATCTTCTTCCATATTTCATAAGCAGACCCCCAGGCATCTTTGTGACTTTTACAAATCATGGCTTTCATGTTGTAGAAAAAAAAATCATGCCAGTACTCTTTCATATCTAGCTCTAGGTATAAGCAGCTACAGTTCCTTACAAATTTATCATCTGTAAGACTTCCTATGGATTATATTTAAACTCTTGGAAGTGGCAGCAAAAAAACCCAACCCTGTGGTAGGAACACATTAACAAGATTTCCTGCCATGATGATGTATCAATATTTTATGACATTTGACTCTGATGGCAGGAAAAGTGTGAATTCTTGCTGCTGTTACACTGACCTGAATACTTCCTTACTTTGGAATTGCAAGGAAATGAACTTGCATATCTACTCTGCTTCTATATTACATTACTTCAGCTATTGGAGAATGGACATTGTCTCAAGACAACAGACATAGATTTGTTGCAGAAACTTCCTTTTCTTAAGTAATTTTCATAGTCTTTCTTTTGCAGTTCACATTTCAGTAAGAGCAGAGCTCCAGCAAAGCAGAGCAGTGAGTACAGCTGGAGTCACAGTAATCATGTCTCCCAATTTTGAGAGCTACTGAAAGAGCAGTGAAACCAAAACCCTTACTCTTGTTGTCTTGCTGAGGGAGGAATAACTGAAACATCTGTCAAGCACTCAGCCTTCACAAGCCTCAAATCACTAAGTTTTAATGATAAATTGATTTGGTACTTCTCAATGGGCAATATCCAACCTTGTACTTGGAGACTTAGTAGTTCTGTATTATAAATCCTATTTGTAAGTATTGCTGCCTTGAAACTAAAAATCTTAGAATAAAACAATCTAAAACCATAAAACCACTCATGCAATTAGGCATCAATCAGATGAGATGGATGGTTCAAGCAGCTCTGTCAGAGCCTATGAAATCCACCTCCCAACACCTGAAAGAGGGCATAAAGCACAGCAATCAGAACCAGAGCAGTGGCAATGATCTCCAAGCAGTGGAAAACCCTGCTCAATGAAACCTCTGGCTGCAGCTGGCTGGTAGCAGCGCAACAATAAAACCACCACACAAAAAAGAATGAAGGCAGGTGTGAAAGTGACATCAACAGCAAAAGAACTTTAGGAAAGCTGTATGTCTCTCATAATGGAAGAGCAGTAAACTGAAGTCTGAGAGGCTTTTCCACTTTCTTCTTTAGATAATTCTATAGAAAATATCTGAAGGAAAGCAAACAAAACCAGAACTGAAAACAGAATTGTTTAATCCAGGTATTATCTCTTACACCACTTGAACAATTTCTTTAAATTAAAAATGCTGAAGTTAGTTCAGCTAAATTGTGAGGGCAGCTGCTAAAAATATACTGAAAAAATGCACAGTTCTATGTGTTTAGTTTTCAGAAGTGTTATTCCTTATTATCATACTCCTATGGAGCTCTTTATGTGCCATTATTTCTTCCTACTGCCATCATAACAATGCTGTCCAATAAAGCCAATAGAAATCTTCACACCAGTGGGTAGGAAAACATGAAGCAGGAGAATTTTTTTTCAACTCTGTGGACTCTAATTCACATGGAGACAATCCAGACACATATATCTAACACCTCAGGATATGTATTTTACATTACAAGTAATGCTTAGCCAAGCATCCAAAACCACAAAAAAGATTTTAATGAAGGACAGTATCAATTTGCCTCTAGCATATCTCTAATTTGAGTATAACTTGGACTGTCTTGTGGGAATTCTGCTTGTTTGAATAAAATCTGAATTTGTCTTTCCTGCATAAAGATATAGCTTAAAGGAAAAACAGCTGCATTATATAATATCAAACAGCTTAACGACTACATCTAATTATATATATTAAAGACTAAACTACTGGAAGCAATGAAAACACTTATTGGATTATAAACATGAAAGCAAATGGGAAGCAGCAAGTTTAACATAGACTGTGCTATTAATGCCCTTGAAAAATCTATGTCCTTGCCTTTCCAATAACAAGCTACATTTTGTAGGTCATACTGTAAATCATACTTGGAAAAAAGCTCCCTGGGTGAAGTTATTAGAATTGCTTCTAGCAACTGTTACTGTCTTTAACAGCAGCATTGCCCATTTCTGGAAAAAAAAAAAAATAGGAGAAGAACTGTGCAATTCAACTTTCTTTTCTTCCAAGCGTAGGAAGGAAATGTTGCCTCAGTTTCCTGAAATACAACCTGAAATATTCAGCTTTTCACAAAAGAGATTAGAAAATGAATCTTTACAAAATCAAATATGAATCATAAAGATTCAACACTTCAGATATGAAGATTCAACCAAACTATCAAATGGGTTGAATTTTTCACCAGACTAAGCATTGAACTTGCATGATGGGAGATGCAGCCATCTTCAATTCAGCAGCTGTAGCAATGTGGGCAGAAATACCTCAGGACATCATAGAGAATGAAAACCTGAAGGCTTGCAGTACCTGACAGCCTTCATTGAAAGAGAAGTATAGCTGAAAAAAGAGGAAAGACAAAAATTATTTATTTTCTCATTCCTTTTCATCTTCAATTTTCCTTTCTTGGAATTTCTTCTGCCAACAAAACCTGGTTAATGTGTGCTAATACATGACTCATGTCTAGTAATAGCTGGAATTGGAGTTTGATACAGGATGATTTACTGCATGTGGGCTTTCTGAGATGTCCTTCAAAGGTAGTGAAAGATGGTGGTAACCCATTGGACACCATAAGCTGATATATCAACTGATACTGGCACAGGAGTCTGCCTTGTGGTCAGGATGCCATCCAGAGGCACCTGGAAAAGTTCTGGAATTGGGCCCATGGTAACCTCCTCAGGTCCAACAAAGCCAAATGCAGTGCACTTCACCTGAGTTGGGGAAACCTCTGGTATTGTTACAGACTGATGGATAAACAGATTGAGAGCAGCCCTGCTGAGAAGGATTTGAGGTTGGTGGTGAGCGAGAGGCTGGACATGACCCAGCAATGGTCACTCACAGCCCAGGAAGCCAAACTTGTCCTGGGCTGCATCCAGAGCAGTGTGGGCAGCAGGGGAGGGAGGGGATTCTGCCCCTCTGCTCTGCTCTGCTCTGGTGAGAGCCCACTCAGACTGCTGCAACCAGGTCTGGGAGCCCCAGTACAGACTGGAATCTACTTTTTGAGTGGGTCCAAAGGAGAGCCATGAAGATTATCAGAGGGCTGGAACACCTCACCTGTGAGGAAAGGCTGAGAGAACTTGAGTTGTTCATCTTGGACAAGGGGAGGGTCTGGAGGAACCTTATTTTGGCCTTTCAGTCTTAAAGGGAGCCTAAGAAAGATGGGGATATAGACTTCTTAGCAGGACCTGCTGTGACAGGACAAGGAATAATGGTTTAAACTGAAGAAGCATTGATTTATATTATCTGTAAGGACGAAGTGTGGAGTTTTTCACAATGAAGGTGGTAAAGCACTGGCACAGGTTGCCCAGAGATGTGGTAGAATATGAGAATATTCCAGGTTGGATGAACTGGGTCTCTGACCAACCTGCAACCTGTTGAAGATGTCCCTGCTCATTGCAAGGGGTTTGGATTAAATTACTTTAAGAGTTCCTTCCAACACATTCTAGGATTCTATGTAGTGAGAACACAACATACAGCATGAAAATATTCTGCACTGGAATTTAGGAAAAAAAGCAACAAAGATAAATTGAAAGTTAAATATTTTTTTATTATTTTATTCTCTTATGACCATTCATTCTATATAATTTTTCTAGAATTTTTCATTGCTGGCATTTAGAATCATGAAGATCTTATTATAAGCACTTGCAGGCTGCACTGGTTCTGCTTATTTCGGTACATTCTTCATGGGTGATCCCAGCATCTGTTAATTGATCAGTGTTGTCTGTGCATACTCCATACATTTCCTTTGCTATATTTCTGTCAGAGAGCCTTTCCTTCCTGCAAAAGTTAGTAAGTGAGAAGCAGCTCTGGGCTTAGTTGTTTGCCTGAAGTTACTTGCATGATATTATCACACAGCATAAAGGGCATCTGAGGCTAAGCTCAGGCTGGGCAGCAAAGGGGGGAAGCAAAGGGGGCTCCTGCTTCTCCAGGCTCTTGACCTGGGCACAGATTTGTGCCCAAGCAGTTCAACACTAACCAAGCAGGAATTCAAGTTCCACTGTGTGCCTGTGCTCAAAGAACTGCATAGACATCATCTGCTTTAGATGGCTGAGTGTACTACAATCTATATGGCTTGCATGCTAGGCTGCATCATTAAAAAGTTTATATTTATCTCTGTAATTTACTCTCATTATGTGTAATATGAAAGAATAAATGAAGAAGTATAACTATTCTGACAGATAGCTACTTTGCCAGTGAAGAATTTGCTACATCGAATGATCTAAACATTTATTTAATTTGACAGCAGTCATTGTCAGCTGTTTCAAAGATAAACCCCTAGAATGATGTGTATAGAGACTTTGCACTAGAAAGTAATTTTTTCATGGATTTAAGGATATTCTCTTTGTAGGTGAGTTTGGACAATGGGCATAATGTTACAGTCAATGTGATAGCTGAATGTAGCTGAGAATTGATGTCTTATAATTATCAAGTTAGGATATAGGTTTATTCCTTTTAAAATTTTAACAAAAGCCATTTCCATTTGTTCTATGGCAGTGATTTTCACAGGCTGAATATGAATATGTTGATATGTGCACTATTTACATGCAGTCTAATAATTATGTTGCCTTTGTATATTCTTTTGTTTCTATACTGTGAAAGATAAATAGCACTGTTTAATTAGCATTGTTTTTAAGATTAAATAAATGCAGGGGTTTTACACTTTATTTTACTTTCTTCAGTACTAGTTCCTTTGCTGTCCAAACAACTACCAAGCCAGTAAATTACCACAAAACTTAATGGCAACTTTTAATTCTGTGTATAAGATCCTAAGAAACCAACTCAAGGCAAACCAGAACTGTTTAAAAGCTGATAGGACAATGTAGTCATTCAATTTCTTGCTCCTAGTATGATGTCCACTCCTGGGAAACTGTTTCTAACTTGTTTAGATGTAAACAGTGACATTTTAATCACCAATTATCCCAGGTGACTGGAAAAGGGGAACATCAAACCCATCTTAAAGAGTAAAAAAGAGCATCCTGGGAACTACTGACTTGTCAGTCTCACCTCTGTGCCTGGGAAGATCACGGAAAAGATCCTCCTAGCAGCTCTGCTAAGGCACACAGAGAACAGGGAGGTGATTCAGGGAGACAGCCAGCACAGCTTCACCAAAGGCCTTCTGTGATGGAGTGAGTGCATTGGTGGACAAGAAAAGGGCTGCAGATGTCATTTATCTGTACTTCTGTAAAGCCTTGGTCATAGGCCCCCCCAACGTCCTGCCCTTTAAATAGGAGGAAGAAGGGTTTGATGGGTGTTAGATACTGTTAGATGGATAAGAAACTGGTTGGACAGCCACATCCAGAGGGCAGTGGTCAACAGCTTGGAGTGCCAATGGATATCAGTGACAACTGGTGTCCCTCAGAGGTCAGTATTGGGACAGTGCTATTTCATATCTTTATTAATTAAGACAAAAGGATGGAGTGCACCCTCAGCAAATTTGCAGAAGACAACAAACTGACACACCTGTGGGTGACACACCTGAGGGATGGGATCCATCCAGAGGGATTTGGACAAGCTTGAGAAGCAGCCCATGGGAATCTCACAAGGTTTAATAATATCTATTGGTGCTGCACATGGGTTAGGGACAACCACTGGTGTCAATCCAGGCTGGGGGATGAAGAGATTGAAAGTAGCCCAGCTGGGTGGGATTTGGAGGTGCTGGTGGATGAGAGGTTGGACATGACCCCGTAATGTGAGCTTGCAAGCCAGAAAGCCAAATATGTCCTGGGCTGCATCAAAAGCAACTTTGGGATCAGGTTGAGGGAGGGGATTCTGGTTCTCTACTCCATTCTCCCACCTGGAGACCCCACCTGCAGTGCTTCAGCCAGGTCTGGGGTCCCCAACACAGGAAGCACATTGACGTGTTGGGAGTGAGTCCAGAGGAGGGACACAAAGTTGATTAGAGGGGTTAAGCGCCTCTCCTATGAGGAAGGGGTGAGAGAACTGGAGTTTTTCAGCCTGGAAAAGAAGGTTTTGGGGTGATCTTATTGAGGCCTTCCAGATCTGAGGGGAACTCACAATAAAGATGAAGAGAGACCTTTTACAAGGGCCTGTAGTAAGAGGACAAAGGCGAGTGGCTTCAAACTGAGAGTTGGTTTATATTAGATATTAGGAAGAAATTTTTTATTGTGAGGGTGATGAGGAACTGGAACATATTGGTGGAACAGAGAAATTGTGTATGCCCCATCCCAGAAAGTGTCCAAGACCAGGCTGGATGGAGCTCTAAGCAACATGGTCTAGTGGTTAGCATCTCTGACCAGGGTTTGGAACTAGATGACCTTTAGGGTCCCTTCCACCCAAAGACCTTCTATGATTCTGTTATTCTATGGTTCTAACCACCAAAAATATAAAAGCAGACTGTTGCCAAAACAGTGCAAAAACTTCTGATTTTCATGGTAGTTTAGTAACTACCTATATGTGATACTCTTTCAGCTATTATAGATACTGCAAAAATATAAAAGCAAATTGTTTCCAAAACAGAGCAAGGATTTCTGTCTCCAGTAAGGACTTTCCACCTATTTCTATAATGAAATAAGTCTGAAAATAATTGATTAATCAATGTGATATAAATTGGGACTGAATCAAATAGAATAATTCTGTAAGAAATATGTGTGTGCATCCAGAAGAAAGTAATTACACGAATGCAATTGAACAATCTCCTGAACCAGTCAGAGTTTTGCAGCTTATCTTTAATTTGTTTTGCCTTCTATACCAACTACTGTATTTCAAAGTAGGAGATGGCAGGTTGTTATCTCAAATTCCCTCAAATAAGCTTCTAAATTGGGATACACTGGTTTCTCCCTATAGGAATCCGTTTGGTCTAATTGATCTATGACTCAGTGAACTTTACATCGACACTGAAAATACAGAATATTCATGACCTTGTCTATAAAAATAACAAGAGGAGGTACAGAATGGTGTTTACAAATCAATTGGACAACTGGAATACAATGTTGTTTTTCTCTTTCTGCTTGGTGCTTATTCCTAATGAGTTTTCTGTTAAACCCTAATGGTTTGCCAAGGAAACTTAGAAATAAAGTAACAAATATCAACCACTAAAAGAAGGTGAACAAAAATTGTGAGTAGTTTAAGATGCATTTTATTCCTTTCTAAAATATTTGTGTGGAAGCAAAATGTCTTAGTGTTTATGCAAAATTTAGCTTCAGCATATACTATGAAAATAGTTATTCCTGTTTATTTATCCTGAAACTGAAAACAGTATTTATGTTAAAGGATGTGATTACTTCAACAAACATGTTCTCTATCTAAATGGAAAGATACATCCTTTCTTTCACAAAACAGATGCATAAAAATTGATGCATAAAAAGATTTAATATTTTATGTTGTCTCATTTTGTTTTACTTTCCACAGTCAGTGTAGGAAATACTGCACAGTTGTACATACCTAATTCAAGCTCTGGCCTTCCAGTTTTGTAAAGAAAAAATGAAGAGTTCGATCATATTGTCATAATATCTTCATTAAATAGTACACTTAATTCTCTAGCTTTCCGATCTGGATGATGTTCTTCAAGTATTTAATTAAAGATGTCTTATTGCAATTTTTATTTAGGAAAGGGAAGATGAAGAAATTAGCCACAAGAGAAAAAAACCCTGGAAGATAAGGGACCCTTTATCCCAAAATTAAATATTTTCACATATCGCAAATGAGTTCACAAAAGGGATCATAATATATAGCACAAAATCATAGAATAGTCAGGGTTGGAAGGGACCCCCAGTCATCCAGTCCAACCTCCCTGCCAAGGTGGGTCACCTTGAGCAGGTGATGCAGGAATGTGTCCAGGTGGGTTTGGAATGTCTTCAGAAAGGGAGACTCCACCAACACCCTGGGCAGCCCCTTCCAGTGCTCTGCCACCCTCAATGCAAATTTCTCCTTCATGCAGATGTGAAACTTTTTGTGTTTTACTTTACAGCCATTGCTGTGTGTCCTGTCCCTGAGCACAAAGATAAGTCTGACACTGTTCTCATTTAAGATCACCCTAGATAGAAATGTGATTACTCAAAAGTCAAGGCATATATAAACTTCCTGATATTTCAGTTTTGGAGGAGAGCTTCACACGGATTCCTTTGATGACATGCTTTGTAATTTATGGTGTATTTCCAGTTTTCTACAGCGATAATTTCTGCTAACTTTGAACAAAGTTTTGGATAAGTTTGAGTTACCTTTAATTTGTGAAATTGGCTTAATTATGATGCATGCAGAGGCTGCAGCAATGTTGTGATGTTCCAGCATCCTGGGGAATTCTGATCTGTGAACAACTGATGACTATTCATTGCTTCCTTACAGGTGTATGCTTAAGAAACCCTCACAAAGAGGCGCTGAAGCAAAGACAGAGGAAGAATACACGATTGATGTCTTTGACACTCATCTTTAGGGGAGCTCCCTGGCTTTCAGATTTTGCCTCTCACAATCCTGTGCATGAACCTCTAGTACCAAAACTCTGCGGGGCTTGCAGGGCTGTGCAGCCATGTGGACGTGACAGATCTGTGGGGGGAAGGGAATGACCGCCTCACAAGCACTTGCCAGGGAGCTGCAGAGAAGGGTGGCATCCCTGGAGGTGCCCAACACCATGACATAGGTCCAAGGTGGTTCAGCTTCCTTAGTTGCTCACAGGCTGGGCATGTGTGGAAAGCCCCATTGTGGGGTGCTTGCCCTGGGGTCTGTGCCCTCTGCAGGACTAATGCTCTGCACACAATGGGGAAAGCAAGGCCTGCTTTGGGCTCATGCTGCCCTGCCATGGGATGCACTGCACCAACTCAGTCAGCAACAACACTAATGGCAATGACCAGAGCAGCTGCACTTGCTGCAGCCAGCCTCAGGTGCAGGATGGAGAAGCCATCTGCTAATGCAAGTCTTGTTGGAAGCGAAGTTTCAATGCATTTCATATGGGCATTTATCAGAGTATCTGTCCCATCATGACCTCTTGTGCTTCCTAGCAAATCTCTGTAAAAAGAGCTTCAGCCTACAGTAAGCCACCTTAGGAGACACAACAGATGACTTAAAGGACAGCTATTTGCCACTAGTTTATGCTGACCCTACATACTGACATATTTTAAGGGCAGGGACAGCTCATCCTGCTTTAGCTCCTCTGACTCCTCCTGCTAAAGCTCCTCTTTAGCTTCTCTGACTGTGCTGGAGGAGAAGACCTGACCATACAGAGACAACTTTCTGCAATGTACTAAGTATTGATTTTTGAAGTGTATCTGGGAGCATTAAAAAAAAAAAAAAACTTCATTTACTGTGAAACCTGTGTTTTGAGTCACAAACCTTTTGGTTTGCATTAGCAAGGCCACACTGAGCAAGGGTATTGCAAAGCTACCCTGGTAGGCTGGAACTAGTGGCAGAGAAGGAGGATCTATCCTCTTCTCACTAACAGGAGACCTCATGATATATAAATAATAAAATGGAAAAATAGCAACGGTGCTCCTCAGGTACAAAATATTTCCATTCATAAATGGAGAAATTCACTTACTCTATGCAAACCATAAAAATCAATATCATATGTGGCTTGTTCCAGAGGCCTGCACAGATTTTGCATGAAATGAGCCAGTTATTAAACATGCTAAAACTGAAATGAGTCAGTGTTAAATAATGCTCTAATTCCTCTTTGCTTGTTTCAGTGACAAATTCCATCTTAAACAGTTAAGTGATTACAAGCTTTCAAATTAAATTTCAGGATGAATAATTAAACAGCAATCTCTGTCGTCTATGAGAAATCACATTCTCTCCTCTAGAAACACTTAGAGTAATAGATACAGCAGTAGATTGGTAACATACTTCTGATTAAATTTAGTCTGCCTAGAATGGCTTCTCATCTATTTCAGTCAACAGTACACTGAAGCAATTGTATGTTTTATGTAATTTGGTTTCCCATTAGCAAACAATAAGATAAAAAGTCTCCAAAATACATTTGCATTTGAAAATTAGGTACGTTTGGTTACTTCCCTGGGAAATAGCCAAAAATATAACAATTTAAAACTGAAATGTATCTTTGGTGAGGTATGTACTTAGTCTGCAGCTTTTTACTCGATGGACAAGTTGAGAAACTTCTTAGAAAGAAATGTTTGCATGTTTACTTTATACACAAAAGTTGTTTCAGCTTAGGAGAACCTATTTTTTTCCTCATGACAAAACTCAAATCCTCTACATACAGAAGTTTAAATAAGAGAAGAGGAAAGGTTAATAAGTTACATTTTATGATGGCATTAATCCAAATATAAAATTTTAGCCAAATCTCTACTTCCTAGTACCATAAAACAGAAAATCTAAAACCTTAAAAATGCCTGAGAAATTTTATCATTACAACTGCATTTCTTTGAGGTACTTTCTGTAGAAATCATTCCTTTTGCTCCACCAATTTTAGAATCTGTGCAGAATGTCAGGATGAAGAATGTCAGGATGAAGGCCTCTTTTCCAACCTTAAAAGTCTATAAACCACAAAACATCCCAGAGTGCCAGGTAGTAGATGTTTAGGATGATGTCTGTGGCTGGAAATGCTCTAAATTGTTTCTTGGAGCTGAGTACTGTATGTTTGTAGCACTAGGTCAACTCAATTTATGATGTCATTAAAATATATCCAGTAATTTCTCCTGTGCATTATTATGGATTTAGCATTAGTCAAGAAAAAGAAGTGACTTTTTCATTGGCTTTGCATGAGAGCTCTATAAGATGAATGAAATACAATAGAAAAAACAATCACAAGGGTATAAGTAGAGCCTGTATCTCATAATCATATTTTTTTTGTCCTATGTGTTTTCATGAAACACAGTTGTCTTGCTGAACCCATGCTCTAGAGCCAAAAAAACTTATTTTCAGCAAACGAGCAAAATTGCTCTTGGCCACTTCTCTGGAATCCATATCCCTCTAATAACCTTTCCAATGGCCAATGTACTGACCCTTTTTCTGTCTTCATTTCTGCTTTTTTAATATGGTCATATGTTTCAGAATAATGTCAAGCCAGCTAGAAATTAAAAGTGAACATTTTTGACCCAGAGATTACTGAGATCAGTGACTTTTATTGGTTTCGGATTACACTCAGATTAAAGGAGCAGAAGAATAGCATTATGTGATTCATATTTTCAGAAGCCTGCCTCCACACTTTTTTGAAAACAGTAACCAAGTTTTCAGAAGAGTCTAGTACCTTATCTAATGAACTGTTTAATTAGCCTGACCAGAAATGTCACAATGGGAGCTTCTGGATAGAGAAAACATCTGAAATAGGCCTTTAAATTCTAATCATATGTCAGTATATTTCCATGCACATTTATTGCAATGATTAACCTATACCATCCCTTTTTTATGCTTCTCTAAAGCAGCATACTTGCTCTCACACCTGCTTGAAAATCAGCAAATATTGCTGCCCTCTCCAGCCACTGTAAAGAAAACAAGAGAGTACTTTGTGTTCTGGTATGATGCTTTTGTGTTAGATTCATAATCTAAGAATATTTCTGCAGTTTCAGTGGTTCAATATTGGACCATCCTCTATTTTTCCGTTTTTCAGTGATATGCAAATGATACTTTAAACTCTTCCAGTCATTATGCAGATAACAGCCTTTTTCCTATCTTATTCTGTTGTTTCACTTCTAAAAAATATTGGCCTGCATATATGTATGGAGTGAGTATGAGTGCCAGGAACTAATTACTTGTTTCCTTTAATTTGAAATTACTACTAGATCTCAATTCTTGGCGTGGAAACACAAGAACACAAGTGGATTTCAGAAATAAGGAGAATAATTTACATCAGGTAGGACAGCAATCCAGCGATGAAATATTTTCAAAAGAAAGGAATTTTCAGTTTCATGGTGACAGTCTGCTGGATTCGGAAGATGAGAATTTTGTGTAACTTGTTAGATAAGACTTAAACATTGAAAAAATATTGACTGATTTCAAAATTATATAACATCTTGAAAGCATAAAGTAGAATGTCATTTATAAAAAAAGAGCTGCAAAACTCCAGTAACTCCCAGTGACTCCATACTTATCCTCTCAAAGAGAACAGTGACAAGTATCACCATTATATCCAGGAAAACTTAAATTTGAACTGCAGTACCTGCAATGCAGACATTCTAGGAAGCAGCAGTGTGAGCAGATAATAAGGGCAGAAAACACTGGAGACTACAAACTAATCTACACTTCAAGCCAAAATGGCTCACAGAGTTAGAGAGGTCAAAGCACTTTAGTTTTACAGCCAAAAATGCATGAGAGAGTGGTATTACAAATATCACATTAGCCATCTCTTGCTTGTTAAACGGATGAGTCACAGTCTTTCCATTCAGGCTTCAAAATGAGACCAGAAAAAAATTATTATGCACTTCCTTGACACTGAAAGGCCAGGTTCTACCAACTAATTTACCAGTTTGTAAAAATGCTGTAAAAGGCTGGTATTCCACTTAGTCATTGGAGACATAGACGGACATTCAAGCACCAAGCATTTTCACCTTCATTTGTTGCCAAAGTTAAGTTCCTTTACAGTCACATTTTTATGCATCTCATTTTTTTCCATTCATGATTGTTTTCCTGTGGTATTTTTGATTTAGTTTACATCAGCAGAAAAACATGAATAGTGTTTGTTTCTCTGATAAATGTAAAACCTAAACAACAGACTGAGTTTCAGATTTCCATTCAATATAGTTCAACAGAAGCATGTGCTTATCCTCAGAAAATTAACTATCTAGCTTGCTTTTGCTATGTAGTTTGTCTTGAGCTTTAAAAAACAGAGGTGCTCATTGCTACCCATGTGTTTCTGAGAGTAAAATCAGCCGCAGAATTATTTTATTTGTTGATCAGCATTAGACTAAAACCACCATCACTCCACTCTGCATGACTATAGTTTAAAGAGGGCAGGACTTTTGTGAACACAGCACAGCACCCTGCACTTCCACATGTGCTAGGTCCAATATTCTGGGCACAGTGAAGACCACCCTCCCTGGAAAAGTTACATGGGCAGAAGCATCCACATGAAGAGAGAGAAGAGCATCATCTCTTTGCAAGGAGAAACTAATCAATACCTACAGAAGTTAGATATGCCTTTCATGAATGCAATCCCTGGAACTCCTCTTGCAAGGTACTAGAGGAGTATATGTATTTATACACGGTAGTCATTGAAGACTATCAGTGATTTTCAAGTTAGCAAGTTTGATTTGCTAAGAGTACAGCTAAGACACAATCCAAGTAGTGAAGGTCTGAAAACTTAGTTGGCTCCCTCCAAAAAATCAGTAGCTATGATCTCTCAGTCAAGCTGTTGCTTTGGTTGTGCTTACTTGAGCAACATCTGCTTCCTGAATTCTGTAATCAACAAAAAGTACTAGGACAACCTAGAAATTTATAAGATTTCCAAGAACTGCCACAAAAACAATAATTATCCCAAGCATATTAAAAAGCCAAGTTGTGACACACAAATAAACAAACATAGGGCTACGTATAGCAATGATACAGCAATTAGGATTTACACTAAAAATACACATCTTCCAGTGATCCTGCTGTTCTTCAGGCAACTTTCCATCTCTCAAGCTTCTCATATAAAGCAAAATTTTTCCTAAAACAAATAAGCTAAATGGAGGCAAACTGTCAAAGCCAGCAAACTCATGATTCACAGACACATGTCATACACCTCTGGGAAAGCAACCTTTCTGCCTTGTATCTCTCACAAGTCAGCATTGTCCCTTGTTTTTTGCCACATAACATCCTATGCTTTGCCGTAATTTCCTTCTCTAGAAAGACTTCTGAGGGATTCTTCAGAAGCAAGACTTTAAAGCTTTCTTTCTGCAGGCTCCAGAAGTCACTCACAATATTTGTCTGTATCTTAATAGCATTATCAGTTAATCCATTAGTGACTGACATGATTCAATTTTTTTTAGCACAAACAAGTGATCATCTGATTCAATTTACAGCTAACATCTCAGCAACTAAAGAAGCACTTTTTCTCCTGACTTGTTAGAGGGAATTGACAGGAATGAACTCTCTAAGTGGTGCCATAATCCTGTAAATGTGAGGACAAGCTCAGGTGGCTAGCTGTGTTACCTATCACAAAGGCATTAATCTTGCCCAGTTTAGGCAATCTGGAGTTTGATAAACTAGCACAAACTCATGTGGAACTATAAATGTACCACCCACACTCATAAAGAAAAGTCAAAGAATTTACCCTTACACTGTAGTCAGAGGCTGATGAGTTTATGCCTGCACTTATTTTAGAAAAGGTAAGAACTCAAAAAGCCCTACAGTTTCTGTCCTCTGGGGAAACCAGATTTATCTTCTAATTGAACACAAGATGGCAGAGCTTCCCAGTGGAACTAGCACAACTCTTAGAAAGTTTGGGTTATGCCTCCTTTCCTGCTTTAAAGGTTTGCCATCCACCCTTGCAATGACTCATGGAAATGTCAGTGTCTTCCAGTGACCTACTGTGAAATCAGAATTTTGCTGCCATGTCTGACGATCTAAGATAAAGCAAATTGTATTATAAGCCAAATTCTCACCCTCTTATCCATTCTAACTGGATATCAGAGTTTCTCTCACCAACCCAACAACCTGGCAATTTAGATGGATTAAGAAACACCAAAAAAGAGAAGAATTTTTCTTATTTTTGAATATTTTTTTTAAATTTTTTCAAACCACCTCTAAGATTTCTGAACAAAAGTCCCTGTTTTATTGATTGTAATTACGCAATATAATTTCTTTGATTGCAATGCTACATAAACTTTTTCAGACAGCAACAACTTTGATCCAAATGATCAAGATTTTATTCCTAATGGTCTGATAAAAGGAAAGGCATCTTTTCTCAGTGAGCAGTTTGCTCATCTTAGAAATGCCACTATGTGAAACAATGGGAGGCTTACTAATATGGAACATTGTAAGAATGGAATATTACTATATCAGCCAAAGTATGTGTAATAAAAGAAGTTGAATGATTCAGTCAGAAAACCACATGGTGACAGCAATTTTACTTTAAGATGAGCAAATTTTTTCCATTCTCTGAACACCTACCACTCATTATTTCAGATGGATGATATTTTAATTTGATACATTTTCATGTTAATTCCTTTGATTCCTGAAGACATTTTCCAAGAAGCCTAAGATGCCCCTGATTTTACTTAGCTTTAGATGTCATTGGAGTGAAAAGATCACATCATTGCAGATCCTTTGCAGGCAGAGGATGCAAAATTGATTATAAGAAAGAAAAGAATATTGCATAGGCAAATTTCCAAGATTATGCTCATTAATTTTGTCACTAGGATAATTTGTTACTCAGAGTTGAATGAGATTCAAAATAAAAATTTTAATTAAAATGTATCAGATATTTCAAGCTAAAAAAGGTGATACTATAAGGGAAAAATTTATTAACAGGTACAAGAATGATATAGAAGAAAATATTATATCTTGACTCTTAAACTGTACTTCTCTACATGAAAATCACAGTATGTAGAGCTAATTTTTACCATAAATTTTGAAAAGAACTAATTACACAGAAGACAAAAAAAAAAGCTTGCACAACATATACACATTTTTGATACAAATTAATGGAAACACTTCACCACACTTAAGAATTTAAAAGATTACTCACTCATCAACATTTATATGATGTTACACAAATGGCAAAGAATAGCAAAGAATGCCGTTCATGATGACAAAGCAATTTTGACCAAAGGGTGAATATTTTTATTCCCTTTACATATCAATATTTTATTGTTCCTAACTTTCAAGTTCGTTTGTTGTTATAGCTATCAAAATTTGAAAAAAGTCTTACTTTGTTTTGATCTGACCTCTGAGCACAGGTTGTTGATAGGTAATGACAACATGAATGTGGGGAACCACTGCATAATTCAGAAAGTTTGGTTGTGTGACCCTGGTACAGAGATTGAGAAACTGAGATGCAAATTCAAACCCTCCTAGAACCCTTTCAGTTAGGTGTGTGGATTAGCTGGTGACCCTTGTTTGCTAGAGGGAAGATTTCACCACAGTCAGAACTGATTGGCCTTTTCTGACTGTGGGTGACAGCATCTTAGTGATCACCTTGTCCTTCTCTGTGACAGGAACTGAATTCAGAGACTAAACAAGCAAAGAAGTGTTGTAAATTTGCTTCCTGCTTACAAATTCAAAGACTAGGTTCAGTTTAGCAGTATAAATGAGCAGTTTACATGCATTTTCTTTTTTTTCTCTCAACCACTTTCTATCCTTTTTTTTTTTTTTTTTTGAGGCATGTGTGTGAGAAAACCATTTATTTTAACCCAGCTTAGGATAATGTGAGTTAACTCTGCAGCAAAGCTTCAAACCTATGGTTGACTCATCTAGGAACATAATTTTCCAGTACAAGGAAGGAAATAGTACTGTGTCTCTCCAGAAGCAATTACATCCAGTCCAAAATTAATAAAATCAAAGTCTTTACAGGATTAAATTAAGGTAATGGTGTTTCAGTTTTTCTTAGTATGACTGTATTTGGCAGCAGTCTTTTCATCACTATTTCTCTGGCATGAGAAACATAGAATAAATACAGATAAAACAGCCTGGGCAGAAATGTTTTAACTTTATGCAAACCAAGCCATAGTTGTTTTATAAATATATTCCCATTGTGTATCCAGTATATTTTATGGGAAATATAGTATTGAGGTAATTTAAATTATTTTAGCTACAATAAGAGAAAAAAGTAGTGAAACTGCATGTGCTGGTTTTGTCTGGGGTAGAGTTAATTTTCTCCATAGTAGCTGGTATTTGGTTATGTTTTGTATTTGTGTTGAAAGCAGTCTTGTTAATTCAGGGATGTTTCATTATTGCTGGGCCTTTCCTGCTTCTCATCCCTCCCTACCAGTGAGGGGGCTGAGAGGGAGCACATTAGGGACAGCTGACCCCAGCTGCCCAAAGGGATATCCCACACCATGGTGTTGTGCTCAGCATAGAAAGCCGGGGAAGAAGGAAGAAGGATGGAGGGACATCCTCACTAATGCCATCTGTTTTCCCAAAGCACCCTTAGGGAGGAGCCCTGCTTTCCTGAGGATGGCTGAGCACCTGCCTGCCAATGGGGCATGGTGAATGAATTCCACTGTTTTACTTCACCTGTAAAATTGTTCTTAACTCATGATTTTTTTTTTTCATTTTTGCTCCTCTTATTTTCCACCAGGGAGAGAAGGGAAATTGAGCAAATAAAATTGTGGGGCTTAGTACAGAGATAGAGCTAAACCACAACACTTGGAAGCTCCAAATAAACAATTACAAAAAGCTTGTACGTAGGACTGACACATTTAAAGATGTCTAACTTATTCATCAGAATTTATGCTAATCAGATTTCTTCACTTAGAAGTAAAATAAATAAATGAATGTTTTCATAACTGTGGAATCCTGGGTCTATAACGGAAAAGGTCTGGTGAATAGACAAATACATAATTTTATTGGTGGGCTTAAGACACAAATAAGAACCTAAAGTGAGTTTCCATACTCAGAAAGCTCAGTTCATGAACTCCACAGTGCAGTCCATGTGACAGCTAATTTAAGAACTGGAATCTGTGATCCTTCAGTGAGGCAACCATGTTGAGTACACAGCTGGCAAACATGATAGAAAATTGGTCGAAATTACAGACTACTTATACAGAGATTCAAAAATACAACTTAAGGCTCAAAGTGTCTTCAAAACACCTGGATAGACACTTTTCCACTGTCCAAGCAAAGTAATTCTGAAAGCAGCACGGATGCTGATACTCTGATATTTCTCAGACAATTCTCTATACTCCTTAAATGGCATATGGAACATACAATTTATATGCCACATGAAATAATCATATTTTTGAGAAAATCTAAGCCCTTACCCCTCTGTTACTGAGATACTTCATTTCAAGCAGCATTTACTTTTTCTTTCTGATCTACATATTTTCACTTCATTTTGTCAGGTTTTGAAACTGCATTAGATTACCAGCATGAGTTCTCAAAGAGAGTTTTCTGTTAGAATTGCGGGACAAATGAAAATGAGGCCTTTCTATTAAAGTGTCTTCACAAATGAAGGAGACAAAATAAATCTCATTGCACCAATAAGTAAAATATGAAACCTATCCTTTAAAAGATAATCAATAAATTCTCTGTTATATTACATAGAAAACTGCCTGGAGAAAAGCAATGCAAGAGTTTAAGATGAAGGATATACAGAATAAGCATTTTGTTAGAACATTTCTACAATACTTGAATGAAAAAACAAGTGGGCCACCTTCTTTTTTCTTCATTCACAATTGTAAAGAAGGGATTTTTCCCCTTGCATCTTAGCTCTGAGGTAGTAATAAGTATTTTCGATTACTTCAGGAAAAATCAGATCTGCAGTGGCTTTTATTAAGTATATCATATCCTCTTAGTCTAAATTTTGTCTTTCAATAATTGTATATTTTGTATTTTTATTAGTTTTTTTCCTTTAGACCACACAGGCTGTGTCCTAGTATTAATGGAAACTTGATGTGCTTGAGAGCTGGGCTCAATGTGCTGCACAGGGGTCTTCACAGTCTTTTGCAGACTGCAGGTGTCATAATTTCTGTTAAGTTCTCTAAGTAACCAAGACTATATTATTTGTTCTCTGAATCAATGAAAATCACTCTCTTCAGACTGTATCTAATACAAAACTAAAATTTCCACAATTATAATTCAGTCAGGAACTTGACTTCCTATTCCTACGATGATGTCCTTCAGGTCACACATTTTTAGTAGGAAAACTGCTTGAATAGCAAACAATTAATTTGTCAATTTCCAGAAGGAAACCTGATTATTATCTGAAGAAGTAGATACAGTATAAGTGGAAGAGTTTGGCCTAATCCTTTGGATGAAAAAGTAATGCTACTGAATATTTTATTTTCACAGATATGTTGACCACAACTACATTAAGAAAGCTGGTAAGTGATACTGCTTGCATTAAACTGCTATTAGATCTAAGGCAAAACTAATCACAACAATAGCTCTATTTTTAGAATCCTGTGTTGATAGGACAGTGTGCACTGCACTGGCTATCATAATTTCAGGAATGAAAGTGAATTTTTTTTTCTGCCATTAAAAATGTGTGTCACTTGCATGATTACTGACCTTTAAAATGAATCTGTTTTATTCTAATACAGAAGTGAAATCTAAAACCCAGGCCAGCAGGAGTATCTGTGTAGACTAAATGGGAGTGGTAATTGGAGAGTGATTGCACAGTGGCTGAATAGGGCTCCTTGTTTCTTTGAAATGGAAATATAATGTAGGATGTCAATTACATTACAATTACAAAGAGAAGACAAGTGATAATCCTAGCATTTGGCTGTTAGTGTTTGTTTGAAAGACTCCCTTTTCCCACTGGAAAGGGGGAATATGCTTCAGTGAATATGCTTCAGTGTGCGTAGGAATATATATTCTGTGGGTGACAAATGACCAAAGAAGTGTGAAAATTTCTAGCACGGTGCCTTTACCTTTCTATGTGCACACACACATACACACACATGCACAGATACACAGACACAAATTCTACATTTGTTAGCAGTAGATATGACAACAACAATTCTTTGGAGTTTATCAATCAAACTAACAAAATATCCCCCTGGGAAAGCTATGTTCAAGCCTTCCTCTCTAACATGAGCTTTTTATTTTAATCTTCCCAGAACCTGGTATGATTGAAATGCATTCAAGGATGTTAGAGAAAACAGGTAGGAAATTAATTTGTTGCAATTGGTGCATCTAAATGACATCTGGATCATTGCTTTTCATCACGTCATCTTATTTGTACCAGTGTAAAAGAATTTAAATTGCTGAATTACTTATGAGAAATAATCTGTAAAGACCAGTGTCTGTATATGGCTCTATGCAACACAACAGAGATATGTTGTTTCCTACCTTTAAAACAGGCATAATGCCTGAAAATTTTGGTTTGTATACATACAGATCTTCTGAAAGCAAGTTCATGAACTATTTATGAGTATATAGCAGTTACTTACACAGCAAAGAGGCAAGACTAAAATGATATAAGGCTAAGCATCAATTTCTTCAAGACCCAAACAAAGGCATTTGAGGAATGACTGTTGGTGACTGATGGTGAAGAGCTCAGCAGGGAAGTGTGGCTTCCATCACTCATTGCAAATTGCTCATATTGAAAACCTGAGCTAAACCTCCAACACTGTTTATTTTGCCTTCATGATTTTTTACCTTTCCTTCACTCTGTTTTTTCCTGAGTTTATGGCTTACTAATACTAGCTCAATAAGCACCTATGTATTTTTATTTCTTTCTGTCACATGCCTTTAGCCTATGAATTTACTTTCAGCTCAAGAATTTTTTTTTTCCGGAAACACAAGTTTAAAGTTACCAAACTGAGCTTCACCAAAGTGTGTCTCACTCCTGAACAGCTGAACCCTGGGTTGTCAGCTGCAAAAGGGAGCAGCCAGGCTTTGGTCAGTACCCACATGCATTTTGGTGCTGATGTGAGATAACAGCTTCAGGGAACTTACACTGCTGAAAATTATTAACACAATTTACCTGTGCACCCTGTAATAGAGATAAGATTTCTGGAGGTCACTGGGTGGGTACCTTTTTATAACTACCATGCTTCACCTGCAGATAAATCTAAAAATCTACCACTGCAATAAATATGATATGATCCAGGTCTACCTGCATAAATGAAAATGTTGTATGAATCCCATGAAAACTGTTAGCCTGTGAGAAGCTGGTGTCTTCAATTCTAATATTCTGTAATAGTGAACAAGGTAGACAGAAAGTTCACATGCAGTAAGAGCTTACATCTCTATTAGATGTATTGATTCTATGTATTAACAGTGGATTACATGATGCACTTGTTTTTCATTTCTGCACTGCAGCACAAGTTAATTTGAATTTACCTGAAAAACAGGGAGCAAAATTATGCTGGTTCAATGAATCACTTAGAGGGTATAAATATATTGTTTAAAAGTACATATGGTTTTCAAATGACAGAAATGTCTAGGAAAAAGACTTAGAGATGTGAGACAGCACCAGCTGCATCAGAGTCCTGTAGCTAGAAAGTAACATTTGGACCACCAAAATTTATAAAGAAAAAAATTACTTGAACATTAGAAAGATTTTCTGGTCCTGTAAACAGGGATATGGAGCAATACTGAAATCAGAAATATATGCACATTAGCTTGTCCTGGAATACAATATTGTGCACAGGAAGGGATTCTGATATTAGAATGACTATAATTACAGAATGTTTTTCTCACATAATGTACACTGTTCTTTGTATCAGTTCTTACATTGCTACTAAACTCACCTAGAATTTCTGGAGAATGACTTTTGGAAGGCGAGGCATTGACTGCCATTGAGGGTTTATTTCTTAAGGCTCACTTCTGTAGAAATAATTTGCCTGAACAGAATCAAGGTATAGCTTGGGACTCAAATATTTTGTCTTCTTAAAATGGAACAGAAGTGTTAAAGAGTCATAACTTGAGAGAATTCTGCAGAGGGGGAACAGCTCTGCAGAGCTCTATGGCCCCATTGCCCAGGGGTACCCATGCCAACAGCACGCAGGTGAAACGGCCAAGCACAAATCAGGCATTCATGAGCAGCAACTGGGCATTATCTTGCATGAGAAGATGTGTTATTTGAGAGAAAAAGAAAAATATTCAGGACCTCAGAAGGAGCTTTGTCCCCAGTGCCTGAGAGACCCAATGCAACTGTTGGACACACGAAGATGAAAGAGCTGAGGTATGGAGGGACCTTTGTGCATTCCTGCAGCACGTGGCACTGCTGGAAGGCTGCTTGCTGTTAAACTGTCAGCACTGCAGAAAGAACAGTAGGAAAATAAAAGGTTTTCAAGACATTTGGGAAGTTTATTTGGAGATTGGATAATTTACTTAACAATCCCGTTCTGTTTTACCAAAGGAGCAACAAGATGCAGTTACTGGAAGTTAAAATCAAGCAAACCCAAATTAGAAACATGATTATCAATTGACATAACTTCTCCAGAAACACAGTCATTCATCTGATGCATGAAAGCTTGAAATAGCATTTAGATTCACTCCACCTACAACCTCAATAACTCAAGTGCCTATTTCAGGAGATTTATAGTAAGTACAGAGGAATAATCCTGTTCAAGGGAGTACTGAAATTTTAGAAAGCCTGAATCACTGAAGGTGTTTCTTAATTTATCATAAATTCCTAAATTTGGAACCTCAGATTTTAAAAATTCAGTGAGATAAATCAGGGTTTCAGTCTCACAAGTTAACTTGCACAACTAGCTGAATACAGTAAAGAATAAATTAAACAGTAAAGAATAAATTAAATGAAAACAAGGGGGAAATCAAGAAGCAAATGAGTATGAGGAAAAAACAGACAGAATGAGAAAAGAAATAAATTTTTGAAAAGCAAACAGATATCACCACCTTGTAAAAAACCTGTCTCAGGGAAAATGGTACTAGTGATTGCTCTTGAGAATAAGGGGACTCTGAAGTGGAAAGCTATTCAATGGGTACAATGCATGGATACAGTCCAATGGCTACAAAATATAGGCAAATAGGTAACATGAAATGCATAATTTAATAAAAACCAGTAGAAACTATTACTTTTCTGCAGATATGGGAAAACAAATTTTTGCTATCTTTGCCCTGAAGATGATCTATAAGATGCCAATTGATTTCAATGTGAGTGAGTAATAATGGAGTAAAGGAATGCTCATTTTAAATGAAGCTGTCAAAATAAGGTCCTGAGCAAATTAAAAGATCAGATAATTGAGACAACCCAGGATCTGTGGCATCTAATACAGCCTGAGGCCTAAGACATATTCAAGAAATGGAATGAAAGCAATGAAAATGTAGTCTTACAAAACTGATGTTGAACTCCTACACAGTAACAAAGTTGATACCTATTAAGGTAGAAGCAAAATTGAAGTAGGATCTATTTGGAGTGCATTCACAGTTGTTATGCACAGCAGTCCCTTTAGCACAAAATTAAAAACCCAAACCTAAAAATTTCTCCTGCATTGATACTGTCACTGAAGAGGTAGCTTGTCAAAAGCAAAATGAAACTCTGTTCTCACTACCTCTAGAAAAGAGAGTAAAGTAAGTAGAGAATCAAATCAAATGGACATGACAGTAAATTAAGATATCAGAAATCTAAAAGAAATATCAAATAATATACATCTTGCACTGCATAGCCAGAAGAAAAAAGATAGACAGAAGGGAGATCACAAGTTTACAGTGCTAGAACAGAAAAATTGTTCCAGGAGAGATAAAGTATGCTGTAAGCCCCTGGTCATTTCACTTATGTAAGTCCTTAAAAATAAGCAGCTTTGAAAAGGTATTGGTATAGCTATGGAGGTGATAATAACAATGTATAGCAATGATGAGTCACAGACTTGTGTATTTCATCATTTCATCTCCAGTTTTAAAGACAAACATCTTATTTGAAAAGTTATGGGTTTTTTCACTACTAAGCATATAAATATTTGCACAGCTGTGAAGAGGACATAATGTACATAAATGCAAATACAAAATTAATAAAACCAGCTGGTGTATAATCAGTATTTCTATCAGTAGTTACCTCAGTAGAATTTGCTGCATGTGATGGGTTGACCCTAATGGGATGCCAGATGCCCACCAAAGCCACCCTATCACTTCTCAACTTGACAGAAGACAAAGATACAAAGAGACTTGTGGGTTGAGATAAGGAGAGTAAGAGTTCATTCAGCAGTTATCATCATGGGCCAAACAGGCTTGGGGGAAAAAAAGGGTCGGAGAATGAAGAAAACATCCAAATCTTAAAAACATCTTATCTCCCTCCCCGCCTTTTTCCTCAGCCTAACTTTACTCCTGATTTTCTCTACTACCTTCTCTTCCTCAGTTGTGCAGGCTGATGGGGGCTACCTTTTCCTTCAGGGGGAGGTCTTCTCACACTGTTCCAGAGTGGGGTTCCTCTCACAGGAGACAGTTCTCCATAAACTTCTCCAGTGTGAGTCCTTCCCACAGGTTACAGTTCTGCTACTGCTGCAGCATGGGTCCCTCACAGGATCACAAGTCCTTCCAGCAAACCTGCTCCAGTGTGTGGGCTCCACAGACCTGACCAGAAGCTGGCTGCAGTTTGAACTTCTGGTGGGGAGATAACTTCTTTGGGCATCCATCTTCTCCACCATGGATCTCAATGGGCTGCATGGGCACAGGGACAGCCTGCCTCACCACTGCATACAGGGAATCTTGGCTCCAGCACCTGGAGAACCTCTTCCCCCTACTTCCTCACTGACCTCAGTGCCTGCAGAGCTGTTTCTCTCACAAAGTCTCACTCCTCTCTGATTGCAGTTGGATGCACAGGTGGTTTTTTCCCCTTTTTGAATACATTGCTCCAGAGACACTTACCACCACTGATGATGGACTTAGCCTTGGCCAGTGGCATATCTGTCTTGGATCTGTTGGACATGGGGGAACCTTCTAGCAACTTCTCTTAGAAGCCAACCCTGTAATCCCCAGCAACCAGAACCTTTCCACACAAAAAATAGGAACCTGATACTACATACCCACAGAAGTTATACTCAAGAGACGTTGTGCAGCTTTAGCTGATGCCATATTTCAGAGTGCATTGCACTGTATGTAGACTACTGCAAAGAATTCAGTGGTAGCCTGAACTGCCCATGTGACTGACTTTTTCCCCCCATTTGTTCTCACAGCAGTTTTATGGGCTGCTACAAGGTCAGATTCTCCTTCTCATACCAAACAAGAAATAATTAGGCTTGCATAACCATAAAGACAAATTTTGACTTGTCATGGCAAACCTACACAATGTGTTCACTTGTGATGCACATTTGCAGATTTAGGAAACTGCCTCTACAGTCACATGAGAATATTTGTTTTTAAGCTGAGCTCCTTTACTGCTACCTATGCTGACTTGGCAAGTACCTGGGATGCAGCTCTGAATTCGGGGAAAACTTCGTAATCTTGATCTGTGATAGTCCTGGTTTCTCATACTGCCAGGATGATGCAGAGTAATCAATGCACTTCCCTAATGTGCTGTAGAACCCATAATGAAATTTTGTGTCCCTCTATACTGAATGCAAAGAAAAGGACCTTTTGGAAAATCCATTCTAAAAAGTCCTCCTGGTTTTATGATTTAGCAGATAATATACATGAGAGTCTAACTCCTAGAAACTGATCCCTCTGATTTCTTCTTTTTCCTGATATAGTTTGTTTAAGACTCATACTTAATGTTAATTTGCTCAGATCACTGCAAATCTGCCACTGTTATTGTGTATCAGTCACTTGAAATGCCTCCAATTTCTCCATAGATGGCAGGTTTGCATATGCCAGCAAAATTTCAAACAGGATTTTTTCTAAACTGCAGCTTCAGAAAGATGCTGTGTCATGCAAAAAAAGTTGAAGGCTATATTGAAAAGAATAAAATTTAGTTGTAGAGGAGAGCAAAGAGAAATTTACACTGTCTAAATATTGCAGTTAATATGTGTATTCTCTCTGAGCACATTATCATTAATATATGAAAAAGTACAACATATATACACATTATAGTAAATTTTAATTACTTCTGGCATACTAGTACCAAGGTGTCATGTGTGAAATGTCCTAAGTTCTTATTAAAAAAAGTTAGGTTTCCACAGATCCAGTCCTGAATTAATTTTGTAGACAAGCACACTTGTAACCATGGAAGAGACATCCTCCTAATGTCTTAAAACCCTAAAAATGATTCAAAGTCAAAGACTCTGCCTGGGTGAGTTTGAACTTATACATGGGGTCAGAGGCAGAAATTCTCACCTGCAAGCAATGTTAGGCATAATTTCTTCTAAACTACCTGTAACTAACTGAGCCTGTGAATACTCCTCAATGTTAATTATCAGCTACTAATATATTATTTATTTTCTGATCCTCTGTGCGTGAGTTACAATGGTGGAGTGGGAAAACTTAAATTTAAACCATGGAAGCTTGAGGATCTACCCTGTAGGCTGCTCCAGCAAGGCTCACCGCAAGCCGTGCCTTGGCAGCCAGGACTGCCCCTCAAAACAGACAGAAAACACTAATTCGTCTTAATTTGGAAACTAATCAAATGTCCTCTTGTATGGTATTGATTTCCATGTAGTCAATGGACACTCTGTGTCTTTGAGATGTGACTCAGAAACTCAGGTGGAGAGAGGAGAGAGGAGCTTTGCAGGGAGAGAGGAAGCACATCCATGCCCCTGCCCTCCCTGAGCTCTGTCATTCACCTGCTCCAAATTTCTTGTCCTTCTTTCCCCAGGCAGCTGGGGAGTAAAGCAAAGATCAAAATGAAATCTGAGGGGTGGTTATTCCTTGTATATATTAAAAAAGGTTTTTTCACCTTCTTAAAAATTCCTGTATCCATCCTCACAGTGAAAGAATTGTTTTGAGAATTAAAAATCCAGTTAGCTAAGGACAGAGAAATTATACCAATCATAGATATGGCTGGATGAGAAGCAATGGCAGTGCAAGGTGATGTTCAGCAACCCGGTAAAAGAAATCCTCTATTATCTTGTGCTTGCAGTTAAATAATTTGGAGGAATTATAATCTTAAGGATGGTTAAATAATAATAAAGCCTGTAAAATCACAATGTAAAATATGATATTATTTTGTGAATGTTGTAACATATGGGTCTGAATACGTGGAATCAGATTTACAATGCATATACACATAGAGAAAACACACAGGAGCATATTATTCAACATGCACATGGAATGCTTCCCAGTCAGCTGTCTCCATAAGACTTCATTAATTTAAGATCCTGCTGAAATTATACCATGTTCATCAGGTTAGAAAGAGAAAAATAAACATTTATATTTGCTTGATGTCTTGGGTGTAAGGTGCCAGTTACTTTGCTGGTACAGGCCTTCAATCATAACAACTATTCTTCCAGGAAAATTTTCCTTTTATTTGTTTTAGAAGTTTATAATTTGGGTCTTAAAAGTAAGTAATTTCATGCTTCAGGTGCAACAATATATTGAGACTTCTTATCCTCTCCTCAGAAAGGGAAATGAGCTATTATCAGACCTGGTGCACCCAACGTACACTCAAAGCCTATTCCTGCTAAGTTGTAAGTAGAACTTCTCTGCTATCACTAGGTTTTGACTTAAAACTTAGAATTCATTCATTGCTGCTGAAGACGACTGACAATGTTAGAATGGATGGTAAATGTCTCACAAGAAATTTTTTTTTCTGCAAACGTCAGCATTAGTTTACCCAGTAATCACATCTTTGATACGACACCACTGGCAATTCATATGAGAAGTAAAGCCACAGTCTTTGCCTGTGTACTCACAGTAATTTTCCTGACCAAAGTTATTAATAACATTTTATCATCTGGGATAAGAAACTTTGAAGTCAGACTAGATGTATTTTCCATTCATAGTGATTATAATAAAACATTTTTATGCAGAAAAGGAAATCAACCATTTCTACAACAAAGAAGTAAACCCACACTTCTTTAAGTACATTTGCCCTTTGCCACTGATTTTGTCTGAACCATGTTTCCTGAAAAAATTCAAATATAATTTTCCTTTGTCAAAAGCTGTGAAAAATAATATGCATATGAATACACAGGTATCAACAATGCAAAATCCACCTAGTAGCTGATAACTGTGGCATCACATATTATATCACTTGCTGTGAATAAAAGTTATTTAGGCAATTTCACCTTTCCTGATGCTTAAAGTGATCAAGAAAGAAAAAAAAAACCAAAACAGAGCTCTTCATTTGTTTCTGTGCTTATATATAAGTGTGTGTGTGTGTAGTAAGCATATAAAAGTATATAACTTGTTGCATGGATGAGGAAGTGCAAGGCATTTCCTCGGCTTCCAAATTAAAGCAACATTTTATGAACAAAGATCTGTGAAATAAAGGGATTGAATTAAGTGTGAATAATCTGATACATTACATTGGCTCCAACATTGCTGGCAGATTGGTGCAAGCAGAAACAAACAAGCAGTTGGTTATGCTGACATTCTTTCTCTAATATTACTACTTTGTCTGCCTGTTTGCTTTTGGCTGTGTAGTGCCCAGAGCACAGCAATGACAATCAGGACGATGTGTCCTCTGTAAGCACAAAAAAAAAATATTTCAACTTAATAATGTATTTAACATACTGATTTGCACTACATTTCTAAAAAAGAAAAGGCCTCTAAAGTTACTAGGTCACTACATGAAAAGCAAGTTCCTGCCTTTTTTCAGCTTTCATGAAACTTCAAAAGTGACATGTCAAGGTGACATTGTGGGTATTTCCTTCACCACACCTATGTGGTATAAAATACCAATCAAGTTGCTGATATGTTTGGTCTGTCATCACCAGCTTCAAACCCACTGTCAGCAATGAGAAAGGTAACACAGTCCCTGTATGACTGCAGATTTTGTAACCTCTGTGTATTCTTGTACACCACAAGGAATCTGCTAGAAAGATGTTATTACTACTTTTCTTTTTTCCCCTTTTTTTTAAGAACATCATCAAGTTTTATGTATCAAAAGAGTCTCTTCTATGGACAGTCTTGGTTGAGATAATTCCTATACTAAAAGAAGGGATAGCTATACTACTAGTTCCACATACTGTGAATTATTTTGGTAAGGTCTATTTAGTTGACAAATGTTTGCACAAATTTTCCTGAGCAAAGCAAGTAATTCTGGCTTTTGCAGAGTCTGATGCAACTTTGAAGGGGAGCAGTCTGTGATGGAAGACCTAATTCATCTCAGTCTCCATAATGCCACAGATCTGGAGACAAGCCTAACAGCAGCATCAAGTATGAACCTAAAGAAACCAATTATATTAGTAAAGGCACCATGGGCTTCGTATCTGCAAAGCTTCCTCACTACTACTATTACAAAATAAAAAAAAGAACAAAAGTTAAAGAGCCTTTCACTGGATACACTAAATCTTCAAAACCTCATTTTATCTGTAAGAAAGATGCAAAACAAGTTATCAATTGTTCTACCTGATCCTTTCCTTGGATGGTTTTGAGAAGTTGTCTTTGTACTGCCAGCTCTGTGTTTTTAAACAATGCTTCTCATGGAGCCTTTCAGCCAGAACCACTTTTGGTCATTTTCAAACAATATTTTTAAATCCTCTGCTGGTTTCGGAGCTTAGAGCTTATTTTCCTCTGTTCAGGGTAGATGGTGAGATATTAACTTCCAAAGTTAGTGTATCTGCAGAACAAAGGTTCTTTACCTGGGATGTTCAAGTCATGCATTCCTTCCAGCAGAGCAGAACAGTGGCTCTATCTGCTGCCCTTTCTCTCCTCATACCAAGAGTTTGACTCCAGCTGTTTTCCTTAGATGACAATGCGGTTCTGTCTACATTACTGAGAAATCTTTATCTGCTTTTACAGAGTATTTTGTAGAGTCAAGTCAGAAGGCCTTACAAAATCTTTGACTAGCCATTGTGAGCTGTGGGCATGGATCCAGAAATGTTCCAAATTTCAGTGGCTTTAGACCAAAGCTACAGGTGAAAAATGCAATAGAATTCTGAAGTGTTTTTCAGAATCTCATTATGTCAATTGGCAAGTGCCTCAGTACATAGTCAAAGCTATGCAATCATAAGCTACCAAATCATAAGATGAACCAGACTTTCCAAGCACTGAGATCACTTTGGACTATTTATGGCCTATAAAGTGAATTTGCAGAACACTACAATGCATAAGCTTAAAATTCAGAAACATGCTGTTATTTGATTTCTGTGAATTGTGAACAAGATAGTGCATTAGATAAACCAGTGGCCTAATCAAGCCTGGGAGCTTTTGTGTCAGTTTTTGTTGGTTCAAGAAATCTAGCACACAGAACAATAACCCTCTCTTTGCTTTAGTAGATCTTGGAAATGCATATTTATTATTCCCCTAAACCCATAGCTGGAAGAGTATTAATAGCTAGGACATGACTAAACTGATCCATACAACATAGCAGGGAGATGAGGTTTTAGGGATAAAAAATAAAAAATAAAAGCCCCCTGTTAATGTTAGAAAAACTATGGAACCCTTTACTGATATCACAGAAGTCATTAAACTAGGCATTTTACAAGTACTCCTACTTTCTTTTCCCTCATCGTAATGCCAAACAGCACAGGTTATATTGCTGGCTTTGCTGAGAGTTCAACATCTTCTATGTTCCCACTAATGACTGTGGTAAAAGTCACACTTCAGGGTGTAAATTAATCACTGGCATTTAGAAACTGAGAGCGAATCAATAAAAACTTGTAGTACTGCCTTCCTTAACAAATTTCTTTCTAAATACGCTTCAGCTATTTTGGCTGGTTATTATGAAAGTTTTTACTTAACAATTGCAGCGTCTATTTACCCCAGACCTTGCCAGCGCCCTGAGTGTGTTGCCCTCCCAGTGATGCAGCTAGAGGGTGAAGGTGTGGGTCCTGAGCCCAAGGCCAGCTCCCTTGCTGGCAGCAGGAGCTTGGAGCAGCTTCTTGTTCCTACTCTGGTCCAGCCCCACTGCCGGGGCTTGCTGGCTTGGCCTTGGTGCTCTCTGAGCCCTGCAGACTCGCTGGGCTGGTCACTGTCTCCAGACCTGGTCCAACCCTACCGTGCTGCTCAGCACCTTGGCCCCTTCTGGCTGGGGTCTGGGTGCCTGCCAGCCCTGCTGCCTCTCTGCACTCCCTCCGGGCTTACCTGGAGCAGCAGCCAGCCCTCACAGCACCCGCTGGTACTGGCTGCATCCTCGGATCTGAAGAAGGTGACAGTGCTGTAGAAAGCCTCCATGGAAGTTACTGGAAGGCAGGAGCTCTGTTACCTTTCTGGAACACATCCTAAAAAGCCTAGAGTTTAATTTAATCTTACATTATTTTTAATAATTTAATTATTAACAGTTTGAAACACCTTAAATTTTCTGGCAAAAATGTTGAACATCAGGTAGTGAAAAGACTGTTCCTCAAGACAGTAGTTAATAATCCCACTTCAGCAGACCGAAGTCCACTGCACAGGACTCTGTTTTGTGGCACCGGGGAAACAGGGGGTGGATCAACTCTCCCTGACATTATGCATTGCACGCTGCACACCAGCTTGTGATTCAGTTTTATTCTAGGTCTTTCTGGAAAACTATCTTATATATGAGCCAAATGAAAATGTCCAGCTTATGTCTCTGCTCATGCAGTTGATAATTTTCTGGAATTAGAACCACATCACCAAGAAATAGCTTTCTGAGTATGTCTCACACAACCAAAGGGAAACAGGATGGAAAGAAATTTCTAGTGAATGACAACAGCAAACCACCCTGGCATGCGCCCAGTACAGACACTGAAACTGAACTTCTAGTTCAGCTTCACAGTATGCACTTGTCCCACCTTTTTGTCCATTTCTTCAGGCCAGAGACCCTTTACAGGTTGTGTTACCTATGTCACAGTGCTCCACTCCATTGTGGTGACCTGGAATTCAGGTCTTTCTGAGCAAAACATTAGGAATTATAATCACTGTAGAAATATGGACTCCTGTAGAGGGAGACTGAGGCCAGTTCCAGATTCTAGGCTCCTGTATAACTATCTCTGCTGGCCTAAAGAGTTCCACACTGAGAAGGACCATTGGGGCACTTCAAAATCTCAACGTTCATGTTCCAAGTCAGGTTGCTAGGTTGCCAACAGAATGTGCAGGGAATCATATATGATAATCTTGTAGAATTAGTTACTGAAAGCTTTGAAAAAGGGGGATGTGATTCAGGCATAACTCAAGGAAGTAGGTATCTTCAATACATTATATTTCCCAGTGAGATTTTAGGGTTTTTAATTCCTCCATTTGTGACTGAAAGACCTGCACAGTACCAAGAACCAAGGACATACGTTTATCTTTCTTGTAAAAAAGATCCTTAAAATAAGCAGAAAAGTAAATTACCATGTCACCTGCTATAGAGTTCTGTGACTGAAATGTGAAAATTTTGAAAATATCTAGGGGAAAGAGTCAACAGCAAGAAAAGATGAGTGTTTTTGGTCTTATAGCTGCTCAGTTCAAAGGCTACAGGACTCTAGCAGTGAATTCAGTGCTTGTAAAGTATAAGAAGGAAGAAAAAAGAAACCTTTCCCTCTCATAAATATGATAAGGAAAAGATATGTACCTTTGCATTCAAAAGATATTTGCTTGCGCATGCCTTATACGATATAGGGTCTTTCTCATCCCCTATATGATATAGGATCTTTTTGTAGGATTATTTTTAAATATTATCTGCTTGAAGGCAATATGCTTAGTCCCTGGGTGGAAAATATGCTTCATTTAAGTCAACTGCAGTCTGTACTGCTGATTAAAATGCAAGTGCTCATGGCCTTCACAGGGAGTCTCATCCATCAGGCCTAAGTTAAGAACTTGGTAGAGAAAATGATGGTAGGAGGAGGGGAAGGATGGTGGACAGTGTTCCATGAAACATGGAACAACAACAGCAACAACAAAAAATCACTAATTCTCTGTTCTTAAAAGTTCTGTCAGTGTGAAAAACTGGCTTGGAAAAGAGAATTTCAAACTGTTTGATGGTTGCATGTCCTGGGAATTCAAATGAACTTTGCCATCACTGCCAGTTTCATGAAAGAATGAAATCTCCAGCAAGGCACAGATGGTAATTCTGAATGAACAGATGATTATGCCAAGAGAATATTATGCTTGAAAACACATTTATTGATATATTGAGTATATATATTGAGTAAAACTGTTAGAAGGACATGGAAAACAGAACCTAGCTCTTTATGGAACACCTGATTACAATAAGAAATTGGGGATTGTCTAAAGGCTATTTCATTAATTCTTCAGTCCTGCTTACTGAATAAATTGGAAAATTATCTGGAAATACTGATGATTAAAATGGTACTATGACTTATGAGACCCACAAAAAATGTGTAAACAACACCAATTAGATACTAATCTGTACTTATCTAAACTGCAAAGAGATTGTGGAATAGTTATTGGATTTCCAAAGAGAGGGGCTAAATTCTCCATTGACTTGGAGTCTAAATTAATTCCATTGAAGTAAAAATGTCCACTGGTGTTTATGGATTCACAAGCCCAGCATATGCCCCTGATTATGCTGTAAGTTAACTAGTTTACAATTGTTAAATGCATTGTCTCAGACTTATTTCCAATTACACCTGTGTCATCCCCCATCCAAGGTGGGTTCCCTGACTTCAGTGGAATTGCTGTGAATGCAAACCAAGGCTTTGATATGATGAGGCATCAGAATAGGAGTGCATAATTTCTGCATTACTGGCTTTGAAAATGTTGATTTTACAATTCATGTTACTATCATTAAGTAAAGACTGGAAGCAACAGATTTTAATTCCAAGTCAGTTTTAAATCCAATGTTGCACCCTTGAGGTAAATAGGCTCTTTCCTGTGACTTCAAGAAGGTTAATGTAAGGGAAGAAGTCCATCACATGAGATTTTTCTGCAGGTGAAAAATATCCAGCAGAATGTCTTGTAGGGGCACTTCCGAGGTGTGAGCCACAGCTTTTTGCATACATTTTCTTAAGCATGGAAGGGGAGTCTCAAAGACAGATCACACTGGTGAAATAGTACAATCTCTGTAGCTTGAAGAAAACTGTATTCATCACTAACATGGAAATAAAAAATAATACATATCCCTCAGAAACATTTATCCCAATGACAGTGATGAAAACATAGGAGGGATTTCCTAACCCACTTAAAAATTATTCACATTCAGTTACAACATAATGTATGAATTTAGGAATAACCAAAGGATTTGAATTAAATTGAGGGCAGGGGAGAGGAGAGGGGAGAGGAGGGGTGGAAGCCAAAAAAAGGAGAAACATAGTCTTTTAGGTTTCTTCTTCAATGTGAGACAAATGCACATTTTAGTAAAGGAGCAATTAGAAGGAAAAGAAGAGATTACAGGAATTCCTTCTTTCCACATGTTTAACTGCTGCTATAATTGAGGGGTTTGTATCATTAAATGGAATCCATGGGTCAGATTATAAATCCATTTTTTCAGTGGCACAGGTTGATTTCAATGCCAATAAAGTCATATTAGTGCAAAGCAGTGAAACATCATCCACAAAGCCATTTGTATGTGTGAGATGAATACATTAACTTCCCAGCAGATGGCTGTGAATTCTTCCAGACAGAGCCTGTCTTGGGCTTTCAAGAACCATTTATCAAAAGGAACACTGAATCATCTTCAGTTCTGAAGTAATCACTCCAGGGAAGCAAGTGCTAAATGGTTTAAAGATCAGAAACAAATGTACTGCATTTTCAGCCCCAGGTGCAGTGGCCACTGGGCTATGCATCCCATCAACTGGGGCTTCATAAGCACCCAATACTTGCTGCTTTGGGATGACAGAGATACATAGCTTGAGTATTTCTTTAGAAAAATTTCTTTGAACCAGTGGGGGAAAACATGTAAATTGCATTTTGAATATCCAGAATGATACAGTATCTCCATTTCTTATCATACTTCTGGATTCTGCCATTGTGAAGTGAGAAGTGACCAGCAGACATTTAGAAAAAAGGAGATCTGCATTAGGTAAACATGGAAAATATTTCCTAGATTTTTAAATCTAGGAATTTTTAAGTAGGACACAGAAACCTATTTGGTAAAAGGCTTTTACCTTCAGCTAAAGAGATCCTGTGTAAAATTTATGGAATAATAGGATTGACATTTGTGGGTTTAGGGCACTTTACACTGAACGGTGTCAGTTCAATGTGTATACCTGACTTTACAAGGCTTGCCTTCAGTCCAGTGATGTAGCTAAACTTTACCCTAGTGGGCTACATATCTCCCACTCAACCAGGATGAAGGCACACAGCACCTCGAGAGGTGAGTGCTGAAACTCAGGGAACAAATAGTGATATTCTTACTGGGGAATTAGTAATGTTCTTACTGGCATGGACTCATAACAAGATTTTCTAAGTGGCTGATGTAATGCTTCTTAGCCATCCGATAGCAAACACACTATGTGGGGAATGTATAATGAGCCATTAGAAAATTAGAAGTCTGCAAATATCTGGAGGGCACTGGTCATGTTTATTGGCTGTCATTTAGGAAAAAGGGGACAGCTGCTATAATAGAAAATGAAATGTCAGAATCTTTCAATCAATATATTCTACATTTAAGATGGGTATGCAAAGTCTGGAACAGACAAAAATTACAACTTCCTTTCCTAATTGTCATCAATCTCATCTACAGTGCTCTGTCGCAGATTGCTTACGTACTTGGTGAATATAGCAGTCATCATGCCATAATGTGCTACAAATGTTAAAAGGGCAAGTGATGGCTGTAGTTTGTTGTTCCTGTGTACAAATGTTCAATTATACTCTGTCAAGCGTAAATCTTGGAAAAGATTAGACAAAAATAATCTATGAATGGCATTACCAGAGAGGAGCGCACATCCATGTATTCAGAAATGAGCATTGTTCTACCAGATGGAAATGTCAGGATTAGCATTCAGATAATTATGAAATTCCCAGCCCTTCCCAGGTTCTCCTTTGCCTGTGTGCAGGTCCATGGCATCAGCTAATGACAAGAGTAGAATTAGTCCCCATATATTTGAAAACAAGGAAATGGAAATTCAGGGGAATTTTCCAATATCAGATAATAGCATAAATTTCCTTTTTAGGCATAGCTTATTCTTTGTTTTTTTTTAATTGGATTATGGTTGACAGAAAATGTTCATCAAGATTTGACTATAATGGTTCCAAACCCTAATGAATGCATCAGGATTTGTATAGCCTCCATTGCAGGTAATATGACTGAATGTTCAAATAGCCACTAGAAGACAATATCATAAGTAACTGGAAAATTCTGTCAGTCATAAGGAATAATACCCTAATGAAGCAACAAAAGCAAAGTTCAAGATGGGCAAAAGGACTAAATTCATTTTCTCACAGAGTTTTTTAAGTACAATTGTTTTATGCAGAGAGCACTTAATGATTATCTGTTTAGCTATTTAAATGGAAAAATGTACATAATCTAAGGCCAGATTTTTTTAAAAATAAAAGTGTGAATTAAACCCTTCTTGACCATTCATTTCTCTCCACTAGTCTGGAGGAAACAAGACAAAACTTCTTAATTTTACATACCATTATCAGAGAAATTATCAGCACGAAAGTCTGATCCTTCATCTAAAGGAGTGAAAGTATGCAGATCCACTCCACAGTAGAGAAAGAGCAAGGGTAAACTTTGTCTCTTCACTTAATGGAGAGGAAAAGAAGTTTGTATCCCCTCATAAGCTTCTTCTTTCCTATCATGAAGCAAGAAGATTAAGTTTTCTTCCCATGTAATTTCTGTTCTATAAGAGTGGAATATTTGTGAAAATGTGTCTCAGCACTTATTAGAGAATTTTTTTAATTCTTTGCCTTCATCTTTTCACCCTTCCAAAAAAATAATGTTGGAGACAAGAGGAGATTGGACAGCTGGATTATCAGGCCAAGCATTGGTTGCTCTCAGTCCTACTTAGCTCATGTGGTGCAGATGGAATGCACTTCTCCTAAGGGTGCCAGAAATCAGGAAGGGAAGCCTTGTAGCACCAAGGTCTGCTTTATGTGGGAAACTCAGTAAGTCCAATGGATCTGGGTATTTTTGGCTGGATTCCAGTTGACTAGGATAGCATCTATGAGGTAAGAAACATAGCAATTAACACATTAGTCCCTCAGAAAATCAACACAGCTCGAATTAGGTGGGAACGACACTGATTATTACCCTTGGATTGCCTATTTTTCTTCTTTCAACTGCTTATCAATAAAATGGACATTGACTTTTGAAATTCTGGTCCCTAAAATCAAATAATATTAAAAAAAAAAAGCCTTGTCCAAAAATCAAAGTAAAGTCCCAGTTCCTGATTTCTCCTGAAGCAATAAAATAATGTATTAAAATGTTGAATAAAGTAAAACACCTTCAGAATTAAAATGCAGAAGATGAAAATTATATGTTTGGAGAGAATGAAGCTGTGACTGGCATTAGAATGAGACTGCCAGTATCTTTTCCATAAAACAAGGAAGATGGGTGATGCATATTGTTTGCTCAGTTTAATGTCACTAAGTATTAAAGTATTCATTTAGTATTAGAAATCTGTTAGGCAGTGGACTGGAGAGCTGGGTTTGTAACTCCCCATGCATACTTCCTAAATGTTATCAGCAACCCCCTTCATTTATCCTAAGCACTGGATTCCTTCTGTGCAAAGAATAAGTTACAAAAGGTCCTCAGATAACTTGGTAATTGTGTATTTTTTTACCATAAATGGCATTTTATCTACACTGCATTGTGGAAATATAACAAATACTGGTCTTAAGAGATTAATGATATTCTGAATATGCTGCAAATATTTGTGATTAGGAAACAAACATCAACTAAGAAAAAAAAATGGAAAATATATAGCACTAATATGTAGTTCTCATGTAAAATTGGGGGTCTTGTTTGGGATTAAATGACTAGAAATGATAGTTTGCCTAATTTTTCTGCTAGGGCATGTCTTTTGGCATAACAAGTAATAAAGCAATGTTAATGATTTGTGATGCTCATCCTCTACAAAGGATCATGTACTAGTGATTGAGGATGAAAATTGAAAAAAAACCAAAACACCAAAGCAACAATTTTAGAAGGAGAAAATCACCCCATAAACATATCTGGACACATAGAAGCATATTTACATAATTGAAACTTTATTGGCAGGGTAACAGGCTGGAAATATCAGTAAACAGTTCTGAAAAGGAGCAGTAAAATTTAGGTCCTGAAAAAATAAATTTTCATATCTTAGCCTTGAACCTGTTGACCAGGTAGATAAATTGTAATCCCTTCTCCAGTGGAATCAAAATATAATTACAGGTGCATGTCAAAGATAATCAGCCACAAAACTTAGTTCCATAGGGAGCTGCTCAGAAAGTTGTAGATTCTTAAACAGAAACAACAAAAAATTTCAGGGCAGCGATGCTGAAACAATTACCTCTTATTTTCATCTTTTAAAACCACAATTCTAAAAAGGTCATATGTTCCAGTCTAATTTATTTGAATAGTTAATTTTACTTGAAAATACAACCTATTAAAGTGTAATGGTTTTTATGTATACTGTTCCTTGTTGGGTTGTGGTAATGGCCACATTACATTCTGCCTGGTATAAAAGCTTCAGAGCTGACACCTTTTTAAGAAAATGAACTGGAATATTTTGGGTTTTTCTTTTTTTAGTGAATCACAAAATATGTTTTTTATCTATTGCAAACACAGAGGGGTTTATTAATACTTTTAACAGGTGGATGTATGTCACTGGATGACTTGAGTTTCCCTTCTGGAAGGAGGCATTAGATGACACATCTTGTCACTTACAAGTGCCCTCTGTTTGTTATGGAAATCTCTGAAAGAGAATAGAACCCACAATGGTGTTATTTGCAGCATCTTAAAGGATCTGCTGCCCAGCAAGTCAAAGGATGGAGCTGTAATTCCTGCTTTCCTATTCCAATACATCTCTGTATGGAATTGTCAACTAATGATAAAATAATTTTACTGTGAAATCACCCCACTGACACTGCCACAATCATTTTTCATAGTTTTTGTAGGAAGCCTACTGAATGCAAAACTAGAAAAGGTATTTCTGTGAGGGTGCCAGGAATGCCTGGCACAATCTGCAGGTGCTATTCAGTCTCACAGCTGTGAGGGGAAGGGCAGCAAGGAGGGTAGGAAAACCATTTTCTTGGACTTTTACAGGTCTTGGAGCTCTCAGGTTACTGTCAGTATTTCTGCTGATACTGGAAACAGCCAAGTTACAATTAACAAGTAGAAACTATGCATTTCATGTAGGAGAATATAGGAAGTTTGTTTCAGGGACAAAGCTTCTAATAAAACTCTATCTATCTATCTAGACATCAGGAATTGAAATTTCAACCCTGAAATTCCAGGGTTGGGCTGGGCCCTAACAGAGAGAAAGGAAGAAGAGGGTTTCAGCTTTCTGAGTACAGTAAGGCAAATATAGTTAATGTTTCATTTGCAGTAAAAATAATGGTCCCATTGTTCAACCTGGAGAAGACACAGTGATCTTAGAGCACCTTCCCTTAGAGCACCTAGAGCTCTACCTATAGAGGGGCCTCAAGAGAACTGGAGAGGCACTTTTTCCAAGAGTTTATAGTGATGGAGCAAGAGATAATGACTTTAAACTGAATGAGGGTAGGTTAAATTGGATATTAAGAAGAAATTCTTTACTGTGAGTGTAATGAGGCACAGGAACAGGTTGCCCAGAGAGGCTGTGAATGCCTCACCCCTGGAAGTGTTCAAGACCAAGCTGGATGGGGCTCTGAACAACCTGGTTTAGTGGAAGGTGTCTCTGCCCATGGCAGAGGGTTTGGAACTGGATGATCTTTAAAGTGCCTTCCAACCCAAACTATTCTATGATTCCATCCCACAGTATGCAACTGGGAAATCATAAAGCATGTTGGGCACACAGAGTAATTTCCACAGCTACAAATAAGATGATGTGTGGAAATACAGATTTTAGGATTTGAGGAGTGTAATTTCCAGGATAGAAGACATGCCTTAGTGCTGATCCTGAAGCTTAGCAACAACACCATAAATACTGAAGAGTAAAAGAAATCTCACTGGATTTTTCTTTGTGGAATGTTGTTAATCAACCGTAGAATAAGTTTGATGTTTTTAAAAATTAATCCTGAGCTACTTCTCAGAAATGCCAGTATCTCAGTTCTGGGCAAAAATTTGTAATTGGGCAATAAAATTAAAATTTAATCAGACAGCTAATGACAACAAAATCTAGAACTGTTTAGTGCAGACTTGTGCTCATTACCATTTCCTGAAATGTTTATACAGTCTTAAAAAGTGGTGAATCAAGTCTTGAAGTGACCTGGGGAAGTAAGCTGACACTGACACATGGATTGGTTGCTCTGTCGTCAAACAAATGTTTCATTGTTTTATTCTATGTTAAAAATGAAAGGCTATATGGAGCTATGATTCTGACTCATTGGTAAATTATGTCATTTTGAAATAGGAAAAAACCCTACTTCAGTGATAATGACAGCAAAACTAAAGTAAATAAAAGAAAGTATTGACTCAAACTACAGAAAAGTTATTAAAACAAATATAGTCCTTCTTAAAGCAAAACCAGAAATAAATTGACCACTGTGCCTTTGTTTATTTTTCCATATATGACAAAATACAGATCTTTAGAAGATTATTAACTTTTCTTTGCTGCTTTTCTGTTCAATTTGTTAAGTAAAGTAAATGGCCTTGCTTGGTCTTATCCTAGGCAAGCTGTTACAGCTCCAGAGCTCAGTCCCCAAGGGGACTGGGTGCTAGAAGCCAGCTCGCTCTCAGACCAAGGCCGCGGGACAGCCCTAGCAAGCAGGGAATATTCAGCTCTTAGTGATTAGGCAGCTCTTATGATTTCAAGCTCTTTTGCTTGCTAGGTAGCTTTTTCCCTTGGCCTAAGGCTCCAGCAGATGGTAGAGAGAGGAGAAGCAGAAGACGCTGGCTGTTCCACGAGTATGGCTTTATTGCAGGGGTTCCATGAAGGGTCTCAGCTCTTCTTCTTCCGAGTTAGTAGGGGTACAGAATGCTACTTTTATACCCTTGGCCCGGATCCAATCCTGACCAATGGCAGAGGTGTTAGAGTGACCATAAGTGACCAATAGTAGGGGTAACACAATATTGCCTTACATGGCTATAGGGATAGGGTACAAGGCGGATGTCCCTGGAGACAGGAAACTTCTTTGCTGCTGTGTCAGCATTCTGTTCTCCAAGGGGCCCTGGCTAAACCTGAGGGGTTTACTACAGTAAAGTATTTTATATTTTGCTTGGCCAGTATTTTTTTCTGTGCCATATAATCAGCTGCATATGAGCAATTTTCATTATTGAAAACTGTGATCAACTCAGTGCACTGAAATTAACTATATGAGAAAAAATACTGATACTCCCAAGCCAGTGATTTCTGTGTCTGTGATCTCCACTGAATGACCAGATATTATTGAAAAGAAGTAAATAAAAAGATCAGACATAGCAGTTCTGTGAACTCATGACAGATCCTCACTAAGACTTGTGGCTGGCTCAAGGGCATTCTTACTAATTAGTCTGATGAGGATTTTTAGTATTCTTTGTGCTTTTATTGAAGATGAGAGGCATTCATCATCAAGCCAGATGACCTGTTTTTGTTAAAGAGGTACTATGACAAATGCACATTTCAAACCAAAAAAGATAAAGAAAGATGACAATAGCTTTCTAAAGACAAAAGAGGAAAATTAAATTTGGATGTGAAGCAGGCCAGATATACTCAAATACTACCAGCTTTAATTTTTAAAATAATTTTAAGCATTAGTTGACTCCCCTTGAGGTCCAAGTGCATAAGTAAACATGAAAGAACTGGAGGTGATATCTTGACCTCTTTTAATTCAGGGTTTCAGTCAAACATTTTTCCAGATCCTAAATGATTATCAGTAGTTATTAACAATGCTGTTATTCTTTCCTCTAAAGACTGTAAATATTTGCAATTACTATAAAACAAAGATATTATTTGACTAATGTGAAGCTTTCCACATTGGTTTATGTCATTTAGTTAAACTGAAGAAAATAGACCTGGGAGAAATTGTGGAAAGACATTCAATCCATCTTTGTACTCCACTTATACCTTGTCTGTGATACTTGCCAGATCTACCCAAATAATTCCTGATATTGACGTTTTGTACTGTTTACATGAACTAAAAAACTAAAAAAAACCTTTCAAGTATTTTAATTTAAGAACTGTGAGTATTTCTAGTCCCATCTCTTTACATAAGTTGCACTTAACTGTATCTTTAACCAAAATCTGTAATAAGGGAAGTTGTGTAGGCAAATATGCTTATACACATATTGCAGCTACTGGAAATAGAGGATTTCCAGATCAAGGCAGTCAAGACCCTGCAAAGATGAAGAGTGGAATAATTAAAGATAAATGTCTCATAAATACTTTAAAATATTTATTTTGGAAATTTCAGGGAAGGACATGGGACTTGGTGGTTGGTTGTAACAAGTAGGGAAACTAACTGCATTGAACAGCATAATGATAGAAAAAATATCCATGCCTCTAGTGAGTTGTGTTTATCACTTTATACATCATTTAAAACATGCTGAAAGGAGGCTATTAGATCAGAACATACTCTTAAAACAGGATGGAAAATAAGTGAGTCAGAACACTTTGAAGATTTGTGAATTCCTGCAGTGTTCCTGCCTTGGCTTACTGGGTATGACTCGGTTGTCCAGGCAAACGTGTGTATTGTCATTTGAGATGACACAGGTATCTCTCCTGCCTTTTATGTCTTCTGCAGGGTAATGGTCTGCTGTACCAGCTCCAGTGCCATTTCTGCCAGCCCCATGTAGATATCTTGGAAAGCCTGCAGCGTCCCAAATGGCTGCAGACTGAATGCCACCAGCTGCGTTCAGTAGTAGCTGTAAAGCACAATTCATGCTACAAGAGTGACAAAATGTCCAGAGGCTGCCACTGGGAGAGAGTGGTGAGAAAGCAATTAAGCTCTTTTGCAGGGTAGGAGATATGGAGATGTCTCACATTTGCCTTGGATCTTGTCAAAATTCTGGCAGCTGGGGAGCACACTTTTATTAGTGTGCTATGAGCAGTCCCCAGCATTAATGAATCAGTGAATTATTCAGCTTCAAAAATATTACAAATCCAGGCCAGAGTTTGCCAGTGCATGTGGTACTGCCTAGAAAGACAGAGGCTAATCAAAGCTGAAATTTTATGGACTCTTTGATCATGAATGTGAGAAGAGAGGGAAACGCCAACATTCCTATGAAACCTTTGAATCTGAATACCAAAGGTGGCCACTCCCTCTGCAGATTTGAAAGGTATATTACAATTGTTTTGCTAGAGGGCTACTTCAATTAAGATTTTGTTTCACTGGAGATGGCTGAGTAAGGACTTTGATCCTAAAATATCATAACTAATGTACCCTTTTCAAGTGCTAAGCTTTATTCAATGAAAGAAAAAGGGAAAAATAAACACACTGAGGACAGACATAGCTATCAGGTGCAGATTCATAGTTTACTGACTATCTTTAATATTAAAATTCTCTAAGGCTTATGGCCAAAGTTGAAAATATTTGTCATCACTGCAGTGGTAATAGAACAAAGGGCCACAGAACATAGATCCTAATGTCTGCTGAGCCTTAATCTAGCAAAGTGACCCACATAAGGAAATGTTTTCAAAGGTTAGGCAAATGTGCTCAAATCTGTGTGATTCATATCATGGACCTGAAATCACACCCTGGATAAGTACAGTAAGCCAAATATTTAGACACTAAACTAGGTAACAGTCTCAGATAAGCGAATTTTTCTCTTATGTTTATTTATTGCAGCCCACCACCAATACTTGCACCTTCTAAAAGAGGTCTTAACTAATAAGATAGTGTCTCTCACTTTCTCTCCTTTATCCCTATCTTCTGTCCTACCCCTGGTGTAATAAGTAATTTTCTATACAAAATAGTGCAGGCTGAATAGGTACAAAAGAAGATGGTCCTCAGCACAGCCAGTTCTCTTGGGCTATGGGGAACAGAGGCTCAAATGCTGTCTCTGAAAGTGATATAATTGTAGCTAAACTTATCACTAGGAGATATATGTGATTGGGCATTAATGAAATTTAACATAGAGAATGTCTTGTTTGAGGAAGTTTCAACTCAAATTTCAACTTAAGCCATGACTCTAAGGTGATGTTATGTGCAGCAAAATTTTGACAGCCTGAATTTCAGTTAACATACAAATGAAAAAAAAGTAAATGAAATGCTGCAGTACAAGATGTCTGAGCTACATGAGGAATGGGTAAGAACAGCAGAAGATTCAGAATAAGCCAAAAGAAGAGATGTTGAGCATTCTGAAGAATTTATATGATTTAGGGTGTGTGCAAAGTAAAGTGATGCTTACTGACTTGCAAAAATCTTTAATGAATATAGAACATATTAGTAAGAATATATCCCGAAACTAAAAAAAAGTGGATTTTTAGGACGGGATTATCAACAAAAAGTAACTCTGTTTTTGAACCAAGCTGTTTCAAAAGACTGTGTCATCCTGAGCCTATAATTCATAATGATAGACAGTGAATGCACAACTTACAAGGAGATATCATAAACAATATGTCAAGTCTAAATGAAGTTTTATGCATGCTCAGAAATACCTTGAGTGTTAGAACATTTTGAGTAAGCTCAGCTGCTAGAGCAATATTGCTCCAATCAGTGCTGTGCCATCCCTCTGCACACCATAGCAACACTTAGGGTAAGTTACACAAATGCAAAAGGAATGCAGAAAGAGAGCTGGAAGTTCCTAATTCATAAGACAAGTGTAATTTAAGAAACAAGGTTTTGTTTGGGATATAGAATGATCCCTACAGAGGAAAGACCATTTCCCTGTTGGCATGCTCCAAGCTCTGTTTGCAAATAGATAATAACTGTGGAGTACTTTCAGTTCAGTGGTGAAGACTGCCATTTCAGAAGGCTTTTGGGAGTAACCTTTTCTCACTTTGATCCCTCTGAATCTCTTCTATCCTTTTCTATTTGATCTGTCTTAGGCCTATATTTTTTTTAATAAGTGCTTAGGAACACATGAAGAGATGAATCACTTACAAGTACAACTTTCAGTCAATACTCAGTAGGTAACTATGCTCGTTTGATAATGCTTCCTCAATGGAGGTGATCTAATCCAGCTCTAAAATGGAAAAGCCATTTCTTTCTGAGCCATGAGCTGTCTGATAATGAAAGAAGGGCACAGAAATAGAGATTTATGTGTGAACAAGAAATCCATCCTCAGAAATAATTGTCATCCAATTTTATGACTTGAGTAATTTCAGTGATCACATATCAGAGCTATCATTAGCACAACTGTTAGCACAAGGCAGTAACACAATATTGTAACTATTCTGCTGTTTGAAAATGGGTTTGGTGCTGTGGACATCAATGGTAAGGTTTCACTTTTACACAAGTTAATTCAGACTGTTAAACAGCCATGAGCAATGTGTTTGCATTGGATATCTAACTTTATTTGCACATCTCTGTTTCCAGTGCAATCTGTGACTGGATGCATCTCCAGAGTGTGCTTCATTTAATTCTGAGCTTATGGCTAAAAGAGGTGGCAGGAATCACCCTCCATCCCCTGACTATAATGAAGCCTCGATCACAGCCTTGACTTGCTGCCTAACTTTTAGATTACTAAAGAGGAATAATTTCTGTAGAATACAAATCCAATTACAACAGCATCCCAGCCATGTCATTGTAACATTCATTTCTTCCCACAGCACGTTCTGGTCTTGGCTGGCATAATGTCAGTTTTCTTCATAGTAGCTGACATGGGCCTGTGGTTTGGATTTGTGCAGGATACTGTATTGATAATTCAGGGATGTTTTTGTCATTGCTGAACAGTGCTTGCACAGAGTCAAGACTATTTTTTCTTCTCACCCCACTCCCACAGCAAGGTGTTTGGGGGTGGACAAGAATTTGGAAGGGAACACATCTGATACAGCTGACCCCATCTGACCAGAGGGATATCCCAGATCATATGGCATCAGGCTCAGCATATAAATCTGGGGAAGAAGGAAGGGAGGATGTGCAAAGTACTGTTGTTTTTCTTCCCAAAACACCATTAAATGGGATGGAACCTTTCTTTTCTGGGGATGGTTGAACACCTGCCAGCCCATGGGAAGCAGTGAATGCATACATTGTTTTGCTTTGCTTATATGCAGTTTTTGCTTTACTTAATAAACTTTATCTCAACCCACGAGTTTTCTCACCTTTGCCCTTTTAGTTCTCTCCCACCAAGGGGGAGTCGGCAAGCAGCTGTGTGGGGCTGAGTTTCCAGGTGGGATAAACCACTACACAGTTGAAGGCACAGATGAACAATTTTCATATTCTCTTTGGTTTATTCAAGTTAAAAGAGACTAACAGAGATTATTTGATGTGGCAGAGAGAAAAAGTGTGTATTAGAAAAGCAACCAACAGTAAGACAAATATATTGTAGTATGTATTTTTTTGCTTACTAAGAGGAAGATCTTCAGCTCATCCATTGATTGGCGCCTAGTGGTAACAATTATATTAACAGTATTTCTGATGATATGTAGTGTTGGGAGTTATGTCAGTACATCTCACTGGTAAAGTACATCATTACACTTGGTAAAACTCTGTAGACAGGGAGAAGTTTGGTAATAAGTCAAGTTAGTAACTTTACATCAATAGCATGTCTCTAATTAACCACTGAATGACTTCCAAACTCTGCAGATGGAGTCAACACCAAAGGGATCTCTCCATCTCCCATCATTTATTTTATTACCAGGTAGAGGTAGCATAACGTATCTCCCTGCAACTCTACAGTTGTGATAAAGGCCAAAGTAAAAGAGAACCTAAGAAGGGATATTAGAGGTTTGGTTGGGATAGAAGAGTTGATCAATTTGTCTGTCAGACACATGCCAAAGTAAAGCGCTGTGATCAAGAGGTGATATATGAGGGACTTATGTCATAGATTTATAGATTCAAGTATAAATCTTTGAAATACAATCATAAATGCTTCATCTATCTCTGGGGCAAATCTTTTCTTAGCTCTGAAATGAATATCAATTAAAGCACATGGAGGAGACGAAGAGGGAATGGGAAAGGGAATGGTTCATCATAGAGGTGTAAGTTGGTGGAGGATCTAATGACAGGATTATCATACTGTGCTTTGCTTTTTCCATCAAACCCTAAGAGGACAAAGCCAAGCCCAAAGTCTAAGCACAGACAATGGAGCTTCTGCAAGAGTAGCAGCATCAAAAGCAAGTGGAGCTTTTATTAAATGTGTGTTGTAGCTGGTTAAGCAGGTAACTAAGATTTTACAGTCTGTATCCAGAGAAGTGGGTCTGATATCTTCATTGTGAATGTCCCATCCCAGGATGTTGTTCAAGATCATGCTGGATGGGGCTTTGTGCCACCTGGTCTAGTGGAAGGTGTCCTTGCCCACTGCAGGGGGGCTGTGAATAGATGATCATTAATGGTCCCTTCCAACTCAAACCATTCTGTGGTTCCATGATTATGGCCCTATTGGAGGTTTTAAATTGTTTTGGATGGTCAATAATTGAAAAATACATGTCCTTTAGTCAGGAAAGGTAGGAAGAAAGGAGGGTAGAATCATTGTGTGGACTATTTTCTTCACATTTTAAGGTATTTTTCATTAATGCATATATTTATCAAGTACAGCATTCATTTTCATATTTTTATAAATGGAAATACTTTGTAATTTCTTATTCAAGTATATCACTACAATGAAGAGGAAGATTATGTTAGAAGCTGTCCTAGCCATGGAACCTACTGAAAGTAATGTACATCTCCTACCAATCCAGAAAAATCTGGATGTGCCAAAAGAGAGAAACAGTGTAACACCAAGAGAATTAAAATTAGCTTGCTGCTAAGAAAATTAGCTTACCTTGCTGGTAATAATTAGTGATTTTCTTGTTCTGATACAGAAGTTAACTCACCAATACGAGAAGGGGAAAAAATGGCTACATGACAGTGAAAGTAAATAGTGTTTTCTTCAACAGTAGTATTTTTGATCTGTAAAACACATGGTCTCATCACTAGATGCACTCAACATCAGCCACAACTACTTTCCAATCCATGCTCCCATAACACACACAAATGTTAGTACTGATACTTCTTTAAAACTGCCATTGAGTATTTTTCCTCTCAGTAAACATCCTTTTTTGATGTAGCTTTATATTAAAAAAAAAAAACACTTTTGGGCCTCTTCTCAATATTCTAAAAATTTATCTGTAAATATTTTGGTTTTGGAACAGAACAAGAGTAAGTTAAATGCTCTGAAGTATTACACCATTTACACAAGTCCCTAGGGATAAAAATGCTTAATACATGATCAAAATCAAGTTCTATTTTTTAAAGTGTGCATTCTGCTTTTGATGTAATCTACAGACAGAGCAGGCTTTTAGAAATGATGCAAACTGACAACTGATGTCTGGCTTATTGACATTTAGATGGGTAATTGTTTGCTGGCAGCTTGTCCAGAAGAAGTTTCCAAAGCCTCAGTGTACACATCACCCAAAGCTCTCACTGAAGGCCAATCTTAAAATGTCACTGCAGAACATAAACAGATAAAAGGTTATCCTAATTAAAGCTGTGATGAGATAGTTCCAGACTATCAAAAAGAGGAAAAGAATTATTACAAAAGTAGTCTAATAAAATCTTTAGTACGAGAGGAGGCTTTTGTTGCTGGTTTGTTATCTTGGTTTTTTTTTTAATTTACAAACAAGATATTTAAGAGATACTATATATAAAATATATTTTTTATCAAGTACATTCATTTTAATTTGCATTATTCTCATTTTAAATAGCTTTTTCTAAGCTTTTAGAAAAGGAATTTTCTTTTTGTAAAATTTTTACAGGTCTTGCAGAAATAACTGAGATCATGGGGAGCACCAGAAGAGTCTACATGAAAGGCCATGTGGAGGATTAAAACAGTGCCAAGAGGAGTACTGGCAGCCTCTCTTCTTATTCACTGCTGTGTTGAATTCCTGTTGGGTGAGAAATAAAATCTTACTACTGTGTACAAAGACACATCTGCCTTATCATTGCCATCTTGTCACAAATACTACTCCCTTTTTCAGCCCCCACAAACTGTGTGAAAGAAATTGTTGCACTATGATATGAGGGTACTGTATAAGAGTTCTGCCAAATTGAAAATTCAACATATATCTAATTACTTAGAGAGACATGGCCTGAACAATAAGAAGCACTGGGGAAGATCCATCATTAGTGAATCCACCATCTCCCAGGTTCCCCACTATGGACAACAACATTTGGCTGCTTTTCACTTTGTGTCCAAGCAACTCTGCAGAAAGGAGTTAGGGAACATCCTGTATGAACCTATTGGTTTTTTTAAAAATATCTTGTGTTATTAAAATAAGTCTTACGCAGAGCTATGAGAATCACTATAAATTCTGTACATCTTTTCATGGCAGTCTCTCCTCCTCCCCCTCACTGCTCCCAAGTGACTTTCTGTATGTCCCATTACACATTATTGCACTTCCACCAAAGGGCTGCTATTGCATGAACTGAAGGTTTGGGGATTTTGTTGTCATATAATTGGCATACTGGTGTTAGCCCTGAACAAGCCATAGGAGAAATGAAGAAGTTCACAGGATAATGCCTAGCAACTCAAAAAGGGAACAAAGATGACACCACTCACTACACCAAATTTTCACATGAAGGTAGTTGCTGTCAATCCCTCAGCATGACTGACTGGTGTAGCACCCACATTTAGAAGAATTAGAAATGTAAATGTAAGTTTCTTTCCTTTCATATACCATGATTAGATGAAAAATTGTAATTAAAATACCAGGCAGGTCAGCAGTGCACAGACTAATAAATTCCTTATCACTCCAATGTCACCATGTGGTTACTCAACAAGAAACTCTTTCTGCACTACAGCCATTTCCCCCAAGGACAGTGCAAGAGCAGAACATTGCTCTGTGTTGAGTTAGAGAACAGGATGCAAATACATGTACAGTTTCTGCTGGTATTTTAGCTCTTGAACACATTCCTCAGTGTATACCCTTGAACAGAATGGAAAAGTTACTTCAAAGGAGCAGAAGCTGAAAAAATAGTTTCTGAAGTGACCTGCACTTAGACTTCAAAATCTACATGCTCCATCTTAGAGCTCTAGTTGCATTCTGAAGAGTGTGTTGTTAGGGACAGATAGAGTACCAATTCCTAGTCTTTGATTAATTCTTTTAAACATATCCACAGTGTAGGACAAACTGTCCTTCCCATTCTCAGCATATGATCCTGTCAGCAAATATGTCAATACTTACTTTCCCTGACCCCCTCTCTCTGCATCCTGTCAAGACTTCCTCCTCCAGAATTGTCATCCATATCCTGCCCCATGCATTTTCCCATTCTGTTCCCCCAGATGTGATTGAGATCTCCCACAGCTTTACCTCTCCTCCACAGAAGAATGCTGCAATGTTTTCTTCTTGCACTCCACAAACCCTACCAAAGTGCCAGTGGTGCCCTGACCCTGTTGGCTGCTGATTACAGAGGCGCCTTGTGCCCCTTCAGCCTGCTGCTCTCTGAACCTGGTACTGCTGCTCTGGCTCTTCCCTTTGGAAAACCTTCATCTCTTGGCCACCCACCTGCAGCATCTAGGCAATGAGGGCTCAGCAGCAGCAAGAGCACAGTGCCACTCTGTGGGGCCACCCCAAAACCCCATAACAAAGTTCTCTCAGTCTTCCTAAAAAGTACATATTAAGCTTCTTCATCTATGAGGTTAATCCATGGCATTAATTAAGCATGATTATTACAGATTTGTAGCCATCTTGCTTTGCAGGTACTCAACTGAAAACTGATTTCAGAACTTTGTCTTCCTGCTGAAAACTATTCATCCTCTCCCTCAAAATGCAGACTTGCTTCAGATCTGTCAGCTATGTTTTTATGGACCTTTCTGTATCCTGTTTTGGATCCAGGATTCACAACTCTTTTTTGCCAAATATAGGTCTGCTGCCTACACAGCAAGAAAACATTTGGAGTTGTGACATAAGAGTCAAGATAGGAAGGTGTTTAAAAAGACTATGAAATTATGAAAAGAAAATATGGCGAACAAGACCTGTTAATGTAAACTGGTGTATTGAATTGCGCTGGATTAGACAGCCCATAATGAAGGTAAATTGCTCATCTACTAGCTTTTATTTCCATGTAAAGATAGTGTGAATATAGCAGGAGGAATCCTGTGCTATCAGATAAGCAGCCAATCTCACAATAAATGTAAGACAGCATCTGTGCACTTTTTATTTAGAAAAAAGAAAAGAGGTAGTGAGCTTATGTCAGTGATAAATGTAGAAATGAGTGCAAAGCAGGTTTGCAGCATGGTTTCTCTGCAGATTTTGCCATGTGTCTGAATTAAAGCAGAGCATTACCATTGCCACAGTTTTAACTGGGTTTTGTTAGTGTACATGTGTGTGTGTGTAGTTTCTTCTCAGAAGCTGGTCTAAAAATATTTACAATTGCTTCTGAAGAATGACTCAATTATTTATGGAATTCAGACTTTCATAAATTGTAATAACAGTTTAGGGACTGACTCCAAACCTGTTGAAAGCAGTTACTAGTTTCCAACTAGTATCAAAAGAATCTGGATAAGCATAGAAAGATCCCCTTGAAAATATATATTGCTATTGGTTCTATTAAATACTTCAGAAGAGGTAAAATCCTTCCCTTAACCCCCTACTAAATTGAAGTGAAAACTAATTCATACATTACATGGAAATTTATTGACATTTACAGAAGGGCAGAAAGGTGCCTTTCAAAAAGTCACACTTTTGCATGCCATTTCTCCTGTCAGATCAGGATAGGAAGAGGATGAGGTAGATCTGCAGTGCTATTAAAAAGCTAGGTATAAAAGAGATCAGTGAAATGCCAGAATAATTAATATGAACATTATCTGTACTTAATTTGGCTAGCCTAACACCTTAATTAATAATTCAAATTAATTTCATCTTCAGTGATATTTCTCAGGAAATATTTATTCTGCACATGCTAAAATCTGCCACCTACACAACTTCAGCAAAACCAATATCGTGAATAAAAATATTCCATTCTCTCATAGAGGGTTAGGAACACAGGCTGTTATTAAGCTTGCCTGGTACTTTGCATTATAAGACTCTGCTTCCAATTACTTATAACTGTGTTAGACTCTCATTCTCATGGTTGCCTGCCAGGTGCTACTTCAAGATGACATTTGAAAAGTTTCATTCGAAACAGTCAATTATGAAATTAAGACAGGGAAAGAAGATTTCCTTCACTGAAAGTTTCACAGGAATATTGTTCTAGGAACAATTGTTGTTTTAAATTAAGACTTCAGTTAGCAGAAAGTCTTTCAGTACTTGAGCAGATTTGCATACAAAGTTGATGGAGTCGGTCTGGCACTACTGGTCACGTACTACAGCAGTGAGAAGCCATTTCTTAAAACAATCTTTAGACTGCCAGATCAGAGATTGTGTGGTCTGCCATAAGATTTTTTTTACAATGGGGTATTTTTTGTCCACAGAGATCACATTCCCTGAGATTTATACTGCTTTCATTTTACAATTAGGTGCCTTTCTGTGCACAGGTGAAATGAGAGAAGTCCAGATGACTGAGCAATAGGTCTTGCTAAAGTCAAACACTGGGTGTTTGGTTTTCAGATGTGTCCCTTTCCTCAGGGTCACTGCAGGGTTCTGGCCCAACATTTGTAGTTGAGGAGTAGAAACAACATTGCTAAGCAAACCAAATTACCTCATAAACAGTTGTATATGAACCTGATCAGGAGGAAAAAATTGTGGCATGTTTTCATATGCACACACTGCAACTACTCAGATGCCCTGCATGCCTCAGCCCACACTGGCCTTTTGGAGTAGGTAACCATGCCCTCATGGCCAATTTAGAACAATGCATAAGCACACAGAAAGAGAAAAACCAGTGGGAATCATTCTTATCGGGATACCAGGCATTTTCATAGGTATGTACATCTTCCCACACCAACCCTCAAAATCAGGACTGTACTTACAGGTCCAACCCTGGCTGCGCTCTGCCCCTGTCTTGGCCTTTCCAGCCCCAAGGTTTCACTTTTCTCTCCATATGTCCTGGGCAGTGCAAAACTCCCCCTGTGGTCAAGGCTGGCAGGCTGGGCAGCTGTGAGGGAGGACCATGTGGGGAGGAGGGAAGAGCAAGGAAGACTTGTCACTGGATTCACACTGAGGACATCTGCTTTGTCCCCTTCCTAATCACCAGGATCTGGCAAGGATCTTTGCCTCCCCCTCTCACAGCCACAGCTGAGGCATAATGGCCCTCACTCTGTATGTAACATCTTCTCCATTTGCAGAGCTGCAGTATATCCTACTCTGGTGAGGTTTTCTGCTGTTCAGAAGCAACAGCTCTTGAAATCAGGTGGAGTTATTCTACAGGGCTTTTCTTTGGCACCATGGACAAAGAGGATCTTCACAGCACCTCCTGTATTTCACAGTCCTCTTCTTCAGGCCTCTAGTCTAGCTCTGCCAGCTGTGTGGTTTCATCGTGACTCAGGAAGGCCAGGACATGGTGGGATATGAGAAACCAGCAAGGTTCTAATGGCGGATTCTAAATAATAATAGCGGGCTTTAAATGCAGATATTAGGGAATATCACGTTATAGGAGGAATTTTAGGATGTTGCACTGAAGTGTAACATCTAACTCCTTTTTAAAAATGCTCTTCACTCTTTCCTGTCCCTGGAAGAACCATCAGAACACCCCTGACTGGCCTGACCTGTCTCACCATCTGTGGCAGATACAGAGTCTGAGGGTATGTGCCTGCCCCCATGTGCTGGCCAGCTGTGCAGAGGAAGTCTCCTTTCTAGAGAAACCTCCTCTACAAAGAAGAGCACTAAACATGTTGGATCCTCCCAAAGCAATGGCCATTGCATCTGACAACCAGTGTGTGTGGAAGATAATCAAGTTACAGTGATGGAAGGTCTGACAAGGAGAGGATACGCTGGAAGCTGCAGGCGAGAAAAGCTTTTGAACATCAAGGGTTGCCCAAACTTCCACTGAAATGCAGTCGCAGATTATTCTGAGTTGGAAGGGGTCACAAGGACCATTGAGTCCAGCTCTTAAGTGAATGGCCTGTGCAAGGACCCAACCCGCGACCTTGGCGTTGTCAGCACTGTGCTCTGACCGACTGGCAGCTGCCCTGCCCGCGTGCACTTGCTGTCAGGCTGACATCTGCCTCCCAGCAGTCAGGGTGCACTTGTGATTCCATGGATGCTGCAGTGTCCTGCCCCTGGGCCAAGCCTGCCTGCCACTGCTGCTGCTGGGCAGGGGCAGCACGAGGACACTGCAGGGCGGAGGCCTCAGGCCCTCCTCACACAGCGCAGCACACACAGTGTTTTGCATGTAGGGAAAAGCTCCCCGTTTCTCTAACAATATCTTGGAGCACCTGTAAGTTGGCTGCAGGCTGCATTACTCCCTATGAGAAGCTGCAAGGCTGCTTGGGCTGTGTCTCCTGGCTGGTGGGGAGGCAAGGAGGTGTGTGGGCAGCCGCCGCCATGCACAGCGGCTGCTCTGGGACACAGCGGCGCCTGGCAGAGCTCTGCTCCACAGGCAGACTCTGTCAACAGAAGGAAGAGCTTATGAGGTCTAGGTCAGCACAAAACTGATCTGCAGGCAGGGGAGGAGGAAGAGGACCTGCAACCCAGCTGGATTTCTGACACTGGGAGGGTGTGTGGAGCAGAGCAGGGCAGAAACCTTTGTGCGATGAGCACTGGTGGGCTCGGCCTTGCTTTTGGTTGTGCAGCTTTCTCAGCATCATGGGGATCCCCATGGGGAGCATGTCAGGAGCATGGCAAAGGAGACACCCCACAGGTGACCTTCTCCACTCAGGTTAGGGTTAAGTTCAGGGATAATGTTAGGATTATATGTATTGAGGGAAGAGGATCTTTAAGGAGATACCTATGAAATTTTTAAGATTGTAAAGTCAGTGTTAATAGTGAAAAGTCAGAGTTTAGGAGAAAATGAAAATTATGGATCAAACCCATAAAATTGCAGCAGCAGGAAGGAGGTTGTGCCTCTGTCTTCTAAGAATTGAATGCTGAATTCTTTTTGAACCAGTTAAGGAACTACTGTCTTGTTAGCCATGCTCCTCATATCTTTATGTGCTCCTGAACAGACTGTAAGGAACAACTTGAGTACTTACAATGTTGATATGACTGGATTGTTGCTAGTGTTGAGCTATTGTTAGGGTTAATGATAGATGAAAAAAGAGGGGTGTTGGGGGTAATTTCTGAAATGTGTACTTCTGGACTGTGCCCACTTTTTTTTTAACCTCACATGTAGACAGTATACATCAATAAGCTTTTTTATAACTAGAAAAAGATACTAGGAGAGAACCCAGTGTGTCCAATAACACATATGTTCAAATGTTTTCCCCTGTACTAGACTGATCTAAATTCAAATTTTCACACCAGGGGCTTAATGGAATAATTTTTTTTTTCCCTCTCACGTGTATGTTTAATGAAGGAAGTTGAAAATACCTGTAAACCGATCCTTGTAGGGGGATAGAATATAAGAAAATAAAGGTAGTATAGAAAGTAATCTTGCCCCTAAGGAGTTGCAGCTGGGGCTAATTATTAAGGATTAGGAGCAGGCCTGACTTTAACAGGCCATAGCTGTAGCCAATAAGAAGAAGAGTGTTATAATAGAGTGGATCGGTTGTTTGAGGGGGAACTGGAGTCGGTTGGCTACTATGAAAAGAAGGAAGAGTCAGTGCCTAGAGGAGATGACTGTGAGAAACATCAAGGAGGTATGGAACTCTTGCAATATAATGATAACAGATCCTCATTCTGGGATACATTAATTTCTAAGATATGGGGTGAGTTAATGGGAAAGAAGGGAAGACAGTCTCCAGGCAGAATCAACTGGTCCCTGTGGAAAGCCCAGACTCTGTGTAGTCTCCCTCTTATCTTTCAGAAGCAGAGAGCACCAACAAGGAGTGGCTGTCCTTGCCTGCCTACCATGGACTTTAGGAGTGCAAGAACAAAAGTGTGTTCAGTGGATACAGAGCTGAGAGGAAAGAACCTGAACTTTTTGGTGGGAAACTGATGATGCTGTTTCAGCTGCATGATCAACCTGAAAATGAGGGAAGGGGGTATGTGCTAAAACTAGAAAACCCACAGGGAAAGCTGTGTAAATTCACTTTACAAGCCTTCCTTTTTCATATTGCTCCTTGAAGTTATAGGTTTTCTGGTCTTTACATCATTTTAATGCACTTGGTAATGACTACACACATGGATTTCAATAATCAAATTTAAAAATCCATGCCAAAGGAAAAGTTATTTAAAAGCTTCTTAAAGCAATACTGGCCTTATCTAATCATTGTAACTTCTAGTTTCTTCACTTACTCCTTCTCTCTAATATTTTCTATTTTGATTTATGTGGGATTTTTACACTGCTTTTAGCTACTTTTCAGTATATGCAAAGCTAAATCATTCTCTCACACCAAAGCCTATTTGTTACACCAACATCTCCATTCAGATGCACTCAATGACAACGACATCCTATGGCTGGCATTTGCAGTGCTTTCAGAACCACAGTACTGTGCTTAGATTGAAACTAACTTAATTTAATGAAGGAAAAAACATGTGGTAGATGTGATTGTAAGTGTAAGCAGAAGTTGGAAACTAATTGTTTAACAAGTCTCCACAATCTCATTTTAGAGGAACCAACAGATGTTAAAACAGTCCTATACCTAATATTGATTTGTTTTCCAGATGGTTCTTACTTAACAGTATCTTATGATACATCAGTGAGTCACCAATATATTATTTATGAAAACAGGATGCATTTAAGTTATCTTTAGAATGCAAGAGTACCTTACTAGAAATATAATATTTAGCAGCTCATGCAAGGAATACAGAGTAGAGCAATTACTGCTTATGAACCTCATTTTTACAAGGTAGAAAATAGGCTAGTCATTTATATGCTTGTATGGAGAGTGCAAAACACTGCTAGAGCAAAGATTGTGTTTTATCTACCCTGGTGTTTGTGGCTAAAGAAAGTACACACATTAATCTTTATTTTTTGGTTTAGAAATGATTAATAATGAGACAAGGTCTCTGAGTCATAGAACAACCAAAGAGCTATGGCACATGGTGAATTATAATGCAACATTAATGTACATTACAGGAAAACTATGCAATTTTGGGCACTTCTGTTACAGGATGTTTAACAGTGACCTGCAGTGACTTGCAATGTCTTGTGACCTGATAGAGGGAGCCACTACACAAACTGCTCGGGACAAATTATTCTTGTGTTCTTCCCATGTCTGGCAGGGTGTTGCATGTTCTAAAACATATTTTAAATGCAACATGAAATACATTAACCATGGGAAAGCAAGTAAAAGGTGTATAATTCTGCTAGTGTACCTCAAGATTTACAGGGAGCTGAAAGTCTTTAAAAATAGTCTCCCAGTAGAATGACCTTGTAGTAAGGCACAAGATGAAGGGTTAAATGAGGGGAAATTGGTCGAAAGTGCCTTCCTATACACAGGACTGAGGATGAGGGGGACGAAGGAAAAGTTGGTTGATTCTTTTTCATTGCCAGTGATGAAATAAAACCTGAGAGAAGAGCAGTCTTGCAAGAAACATTTCTATAACTTAAAATCTCTAGGGGTTCTCAGCAATATGATTTTATCTTCCTGTATTTGAACCCTACAGAGCTGGCAGGGATTATTCTACATTGGGGGGTAATATTTCTACCTTTAAGCTGCGTCTTTTTATTTGGAGGAATGTGAGTCTGAATGAATGAGAGCTGATCTCGTGTGCATTGTATGGGAATGGTGCAATTGTATCTTTCCTTCTAAGTGGTTACCTCTTACAAGAGTAAAGAAAAAATGAATCCTTAGTGTTACCAGAACATTCTCCTCCCTATATACTGCTATTAATGTTAAGACAAGAATTTAATGCTTGTTTGAAATTTGTGTAAAGGAGGATTAAATATATTTTCTCCTGACTTGTGTCAAGTAGTTCCTGTTACTGAAGACTTAAAGCTGCATGCATATATAAAACAGAAAGTTACTGGAAAGTATTGGTGTTTAGTAATTACCAGTCTGAATTATTCACTAATATAATACCTATGTAAAGTAACTTCACATACTGCTTCCACTGATCAAGACAGTATGAAATCAATCTTGCAAGAGTAAAATCTGTTACTCATTTAAGGGGCCACTAGAGCTATGATTCTATGATAATACATGAAATTGTAATCCTTTAAAGTGGTGTCTTCAATAATTAAAAGTCATACTGTACAACTATCTGTTCACAGTATGTTGCTAGCAACTGGGTACCATGTTTTCAGTTTGTACCATTTGCCAAATTTTAATTTTGATCTGGCACAATATAGTAAGATTTAGATGGAAGTTGCTTTCTTTTCAAATTAGATAAGATAATATATATGCTCTTGAGAACAAGCCAAGACAAAAGTGTATATTTTCACACCTGAAGAAATCTGTATCTAGAACTTACAAATGAATCTGAAATTTGTCTTAGAAACCTTTGCATTAGAAATAGAATTTTGAAAAGCAGCCCACACCTTTCCTAGTTACAAACTATTCAAAAATGTATACCTCATATATTCTGACTGCCAGAGCTACCATAAATTGTCCAAGTATTTAATATCACCAGGTGAACCAATTAATACTAAATTTCTCAGATTCAGAACTCTTGGTGCTACTGCCTGTTCTGACTCCAGGGAGACAACTGGGATCAAGGGGCTTTTTCCCAAGGGCATGTCTCATCTTTTCCAAGATCTAGAATGTCATTGAAGGATGCTGCCTTAGAGAACCATAGATGGGATATGACTTGGAACTGTAGAATAGGGTAAAGGAGCAACCCTAAACTGGAGAAACAGCTGTGGCTTCTACATTTGAGAACTTCTAGAAAAAAGCCTTTTGAAGAGGAAACAATTCAAAAAAAAGGATGTTCCCACTTCTTTCATATGAATGAATGAGGAACTTAGTGTTCAAAATTTTTGTGTTCTCCTTGAAGGGAAGCTATATATATATACACACACACATGTTCTGTGAAATATTATGTATTTGTAACTTGCTCATGTCCAGGTCTCTAGCCATTCTTGGAAAGAGAAAGAAAAATATGCTTGCCTGACATTTACTTGACATGCACAAAGAGTTAAAACATAAGTTGTCATTAAGTAGGAGACTGTCATAGTTCCTTCAGGGTTGAATCTGAGAATGTGCTGGGCTTTGTGCAGCTGTCTGTACTGAGAAGGGAGAGAGCAAGGCTTGCAGCATTTGTTGTGAGATTTAACTAAATAATGCAGTGGACTGGATTAATGTTTCAAATCCATTATTAACTTGATGTGTGACATGAAAAAAGCATGATATTGCATGAAAGATGTAAAGTACTGAGACCTCAGCTTTAAAACAGGCACTGGATAAAGATACAAGTATAGCTACTTCAAAGGTGCTTTGAATGAAGTGTCTTGGTACTGGCATATTGTTAGCATTAATAGAATTTTAGCTTACAATGGATATCATCTTCAAACTCATGTACCTTATTGCCACTATATAGCTTATCACTATGCAAGACTTGAATTTATGCTACAGAGTTTACTAAGCTTTTGAAAAGGCAGGAAGCTTCCTGATGATAATGTAAATAAGATCTTCCAACTCTGACTCTGAACTGTTAGTTTTGCAACATCCATTCTCATATTTTAGGTGTGCTTGATGAAGCTGAATTATACTGAATAAACTGCTGATCTTTCATCTTTGGTTCACTGATTCAAGTCTGAAATGAATTGCTGAGTAAGTGAAGGTTTTTTCAGGTCAGACCAAATTGCATAACAATGGAAATTTGCTCATGCCAGAATCTCTGCATGTAAACTGTCTAGACAGAGTAAACACAGAGGGTCCCCACAGGTTTTTTGTTTTCTTTATCTGTCAGTACTGAAGTCTTGTTCTCCCCGCTTTCAGCACTGTTTTCCACGGCAGTAGTACTACAACTATCACAGTTACATTGATTCCTTCATCCTGCTGTCATTAGGGAATAGCAATACTTTCCTTCATAGCAGTACTTGAGTTCTTAGAGAAGTGACTTCTTTTTGTCAGTAGTGTTAAGACTTAGGGGTATCTTGAGAGTGTATCAGATGAGCTTTTGCTGAAAGTCAATGTAATGACAAAATTGTACACAGGAATTACTCCATGCAAATTTGCAACTGAACAGTGTAATGTCTTACATGGGTCTGCTCTCTTCCCAGGTCACTCTCAGGATGCTCTCTACAACTCTTCGGCAGTTTCTGCTCTTTGAATATTGTTGCTATCCTGTAAAGCAAACCCAGATTAACTAGGTGACAGTGCCCTTATTTTGTACACCACTGCTGGGATAAATTAATCATGCTGCCTGAGAAATCAATTACTCCTTCTCTCTTTACTGAAGCACTGGTTTAGAGCCAGGCTATTGGTTAAAACATAGCTATTTTGAAGGAGGAAGATGTGAGGTCAAAGCAAATGCATGCTCTGCACTGAGCTTACAGACTGTGGGTGTAAGGAAAGCTTGACTGTGAAGGGTCATGCTCAGTGTCTTCCTCCAAGGGCCTCAGCCTGCTATGCCATCTTACTCATCCTCATGCCCAGCTGTGCAGAAACCACATGCAAACCTGAATTTTGGTTATCTTCATCAGGACAGTGTCTTGAGACAGGGAAATTCACTCCTCAGACTAGACTTGGACACCTTTATTCTAGTTACCTACAGTATCTTGGGCTTTTCAAGGCAGTCGGTAGTGCTGATGTTCCCCGGGCCAATGGAAGTGACAAGTTGATCAGCAAAGTCTGTGCACCTGAAACTTGCTCCACTGTGCCTTTATGGTGTATTGCTAATGCAGGTCCTCCTGGATCACAGTGGATTTGTGGGTACTGGGTCACTGTACAGTGTTTGCCACCTCAGATAGACAACAGTAGGCCCTACATTATCTACCTCTTCAGAGACACAAAGTTAATAGCATCAAAGAATGATAGAATTGCCTGCATTGGAAAAGACTTCTAAGATTGAATCCCACTGTTAACCAAACACTTCCAAGTCAACCTCTAAACTGTGTCTCTAAACACCATGTCTGCACATCTTTTAAATACCATCATGATGGCAACTCAACCAGTTCTCTGGGCAACCTGTTACAATTCCTGACAATCTCTTCCATGAAGAAGTTTTTCCATTTCAAACTTTACATGACTTGACTTGAGGCCATAAACTCTTGTTCTATTGCTTGTTACTTGTGAGAACTAGACCTAACAGTCACCTTGCTATAGCCTCCTTTCAGGCAGATTGAGACTGTGCTAAGGTGTTCCCTGAGTCTCCTTTTCTCCAGGGTAAAGCACTCCAGCTCTGTTGGGTACTCCTTGTTAAGGCTTGTGTCTGAGCTGATGGTGCTTGTCTTCTCTAGGACTTTTATCATCCTTAGGCAGATGACTGCAGGCCACACAGAAGTTCAGGGTTAATAAGTATGTGAAGCATGTGGACTGTAGACTTCACCCAAGGGAAGATTTGATGGTTTCTACTTCACTACAGTCCTGTGGGAACAGATCAAGTAGCAGTTCTTCTGAAGCTCAAAGACCCCACAGCGTGCTTTGCATTCAAATGCACATATCACTGTTCAACAAGTTAGCAGAAAAGCTGTTCTGAACAGATAGGGATGCAACAAAGAAGGGAAACAGCTGTAGGCTCTCTGAGAAAACACACACAGGCTTGCTTGTGCTGCACTATTTTGTTGCTTGTGAGAATACCCAACCTGTTCACAATTACCAATACTGTTCAAGGACAGGTGTGTGTGACCCATTGTAACACCCCAAAACATTTAAATGCAAGGGCATTTTACTGAGATTTCTTTACTCTGGGTTAAGCACACAGGAAAAATATCCACCAGATATTCTCAAGAGGTCAAAATTATACAGAAGTGTTCTGGCAAAATATAGAATATAGAATTTTGTTTTTCATAATTTATTTTTAAACAAAATTGTTAAATAGATTAGGGATAAATAATATAGATTTCAAATCAATCTTTGTAGGAAACCTCCATCACACATTACCATTTTCTCTTTGCAACCCCATTTTAAAAGCTTTGAATCCATTTAGTGTTTTCAGGCTAAGTTAACAACTGAGACTCTTGTTTCCTAATAAAAATGTGAAATACTTTTAGGGCAAATGCCTGACAGAATTATTCAAAAAGAAAATATTACTTATGCTATTTATCAACTAAATCCATAATCTGGGAAAAGTATCAAGTTTAAAAACTTTTATTTTTCATAAAATAAAGTTGATATTACAAAGAGGGGAGTAAAATTATTTATTGATGATGATGTCAAACATTCTATTATTTGGCTAGGATTGAGATTTGATGGGTCATTTGCCCTTTTAAAATATTGGCATAAGATTTTTTCCAGTTCTTTGTAATTTCCCCTGTGTTTTAGGCTTTATTAAAAGTCAACATACAGGGCTGAGAAAGATTATTTGATGATTCCTTTTTGGTGGTTTTAAATGCATGTGATTCAGGTCTCTTGGTGTAAAAAGAAGACAAGAGAAAAAAAGGGATTTACTGGTTGCTGCTTTCGCATTCTTCGGGAGACTGTTGGAATGGAACCTTTCAATTCCACTCTTTCATCAGCTCAGTCTTCTCTCTTACTTACAGTGTTGGGGTATGCTTGCTACAATCAACTCTAGCTCTTCTCTAACTACCTAGAGAGAGTTAGTTAAGGGGGTTCAAAACTAATTGTTCAGTAACTTGTCCAGATAACAATTGTGTCACTTCATTCTTTGTATTCAAATAGTGAAAAAAAATTCTGTATACTTGTATTAAATATTATGTATTATACAGTGTACCTGTATTTCTTTATTCTGGAAAATGAATAAGACTCAGACAGGAGGGGATCTATAAGTGACTTTTTAAGAGATGGCATAACACTCTTCACATAGCCATGAGCGGGGATAGGTTCTATGTTGAAAAAAACCCACATCCTCCTCAAATAAATTTCACACCTGAATCTTATTTCCTTTTTTAGACAAGGTGAGACCAAGTTTTGAGACTTTTCTATATCATTCTGCATTATCTGAGTAACCTCCCACTAAAATGGCACATCCATCTATGGCACAGAAATCTGACAGTTTATTGAAATGCAGTGCCATTAACTCTTCCTGCATGTACATCAGTGACACCAAACAGCATGACCTGAGACTACTATTATATGCTTTAATTTGGAAGTATCATGCTGAGCTCCATCTTCCACTACATTTCTACCCAGGCTTCTGATAAAACAATCTAATCAGCTAAAACAAGACTACATGGTAGCAGTAGATGCATAGCATGAACATTTTATCCCTTAAGAATTTCTTTATTAAACTAATTTTGGTTCTCTCATTAATCTCATTGAAGATTGTTCTGCAATAAAGAAAGGATGTAATCTGCCACTGACTAATTGCTTCAGACTCTTCAGTTGCCATATCTTCATTTGCAAAAGCCTTTCCCCCTGTGTTCCTTCTGGCTACTTAAATAGAAGGCAAGCTGAGAGAAAACAGGTTTTGTATGTCTTATCATAAACCTTTTAAAAAATGCAATAAAGAGAATTTAACTATTTTTCACACATCCTCAGCCCTGGTTTTTAAGGTTTTAATTTGCAAACTTAAGGCTCCTCCCATTATATGTGTTTTGATCCTGTCAGTAATTTCTTAGACTGCAAAGATCTGTTTCTTTGCATTATCTGCACCTCCGGGCAATGAGACAAGCCTCAAATTATAGACTTTCAGTTGCCTGACTATTGAATGAAGTCTGAGCCCTGAACTGTGAAGAAGACAGGCCAAAACAGAATTCACTGAGCCCAAAATGTTAATAGGTAATTTGTTTAAAATAGCTAAGATAAGAAATACTTAATGTCACAGCCGAATGTTCCTCTGTACACCCATCACTCTTTCTGCATAGATGGAACCTCTTTCCCACCTCAGAAGAGTGCCCTGAGCAGCAGAGGCAGCCTAGTGCTCTGGAGTAAGACTCCTCTGCAAGACTATTTTGCTTGCAAATGATAATTAAATACTCATCTTGTGTATTTTGAAGAGAGCAAGTAGAAGTGAGTTTTCCTCCAGCCTGTTGATAAGGAAATTTAAGCAGAAGGGAGAGAAACTCGTGTTGTGCACTTTTCTCCAATACTTATTTAATCTGGAATACTTGTGGATTCCTTAGCTGCAAGCATGCCCCTTCCCAGCTGAATACCATCATTAGAGCAGTGAGCGACATTCCCATCCTCACTGAACAGTCCATTGAGCCGCTGCTTTTGTCATGCAAAATGAAACAGCTTCTGCAAAAGAGACAAACACAGCACTTCACCTTAGACTACTCAGGAGTCTGATTGCTGGATACCCTACAGGAAAGTGGGAGACAGGGATTTAAGATCTGTCAGGCAGAGGAGGCAATTAGATCATAGACTTTTGGGTGAATGCTCAAAAGTTTGAAAACAACTTGAGATAACAATACCTCTTTCTCTTCCAGCTGTATTCTTGTGTAAACCTAATCTGTTTGGGTTTTTAATTGTTTCTTCATCCAAATAAAATAATTATGCTGTCTATGAATCCTGGGAGGATTTGTGTAGAGAAACTCATGACTGCAGTGGCTGAAAATATATTTCTGGGCATTTCCAGAACAGATCTGTAGGTACAAGGGCCACTACTATCAAAACCTTTGATAATGAGGGAGTTTGGTCATGATCAGAATTTGGCAGTAGCATAGTGAAAATTGTTAAGAACAAGATTTTTACAAGCTTTTGTCACAAGCCTGCCTTCATTTTGCTGCACTCCAAACTCTATAAACTTAGAAACAAAGTAAGAAAATGCTGTTTATTCCTATAGGGTTATTGTGAAGTACTGAAATACTTCACAGTAATGAAATTCCATAATGAATATCATAAATAAAAATTTCTAAAGTAACTTCCTGCAGATACCATGTCCTATTCAGTGCAGTGCATATTGTGGTGCTTGTTTCTTTTCTGATATTTCAGAAGCAGCCCTTATTGAACGCTTTAAGTTTATTAAGAATTTTTCTCAATAAATTTGTATTGACACCCTGTAAATCCTTGACCTAATTTTTCTTTATGGAATTAGTTCTAAAAGCTGTAGAATTCATTATAGCTGTCAATAAATCTGTTGTAAAGTTCAACCACACATATTACTAACCATCTGAAATGTTTCAATAGGTTTGTGACTTTCAAGAGTAATACAAAACATGTAAATCTCTGTTAACCAGTGTGGAGCATGAAAGGCTGTTAAGAATGACATTGAGAACAATATTTTCATAGGTTAACAAAACCTATGTGTGTTAGCTTGTTCTCTACATTTTAAGGCAGATAAATCTTCCCTTTGCCATCTGTTAGTGGGTGAGGAGATCAGGCAACGGGCCATGCCATGAATTCTTTGTACTTCAGCTACCAAACCATCTCCCCAGCCTCTTACTAACCACAAGTCATTCTGCTTCTGTGCTGCAAATATGTTATAGGCCTGAATGCAGCACAGGAGGGGGGAAACAAGTTTATGTGGCCATATTCTTTGTTCCCACCATTGAGGGTGTGCTGCATCCCACAGTTCTAAAGCAATTCGTTAGCTTCACTGTAGGAAGTGAAGCTTTTTTACCTAGCAAAAAAAATTCCATACTATGTAAGTGCAGGGGTACATTAAAGGTAACCCTCAAAATAAATATACCCTTTCTGTCACTTACCCTCTTAGATGGCATTTGTCCTCACTCCATCACATGTTTGTCTGATTCACATTCCTGTACCAGAATGGCATCTACTGACTGCACTGTATTCAAGCTCACCCAATGAACAGATTCTCTATACTCATAAATCAGTCACTGGGAACTGTTCTCTTGAGGTGTATACATCTTTAAAATACAGCATGCTCCTGTCAGTTATCTGATAAACTGTCATTGATTATATTCAGGGGAATATGTTATTTGAGACAATATGGTCACCTAGTCCTTGTGAAAACCATCATCTTCCTTTCCAGAAACAGGGAAGAGTATGACAGGGAAACACAAGGAATATCTAATTTATTTTCTGGTTCCCTGAAAATCTTAAGTAGTGCTTTTTATCTTCAAATGAGTGATAGAGTTGGGGATTAACTTTGGATATAATCTCTAATTTACCCGTTGTCCATGGGCAAGAAATCTATATTGTCACAAGAATTCAGCATTACATACAAAGGAGTTAAAATTATATTTCTGCTGCAGGAGTGAAGGTCATGGTGTCCTTGTGTTTCCTCACAATTTGTTTCGTAAATGAAATGTATTCAATTGTAGCCTTGCTCTGTCTATTCCTCTCTGTCTGTGCTTTTTGAAAACTTCCAATGCAGGAAAATAGCACTAGTTTAAGAAAGGTGGCTTTTATGACATATCCAAGCAGAATGACTAAGGAGAAAAAAAATATCTATAGTGTCACTCCATGATTTACCAAATGTCAGAGGATCCAGAAATGAGAGCATAGTTAAAAATCTTGTATATGATAGCAAATGCTTCACTCAGATCTCATTCCTTAATTCACAGTAGACACAAATCCATAGGAAATCAGGCTTTGGATTTTTCTTCAGCACTATTTGCTTGGATCACTTTGAATTTTTAAGAAAGTCTATCAGAAAAGCCAAAGAACATTAGATACTTAGATCTAATGTTGGGAAAGTTGGGAAATAAATGACAAGAAAGTACTAATTTGCATTTTAATTTTGTCTAAAAAGTATAATTAATATTAAACCTCTACTCATTGAGGTCTTCACTGTTACCTATGTGTTAGATATGTTATCTATGCACAGTATTCAGGGCATGGTGGGATCTGAAGATTTGAGGTTAGGTAATCTCTATCACAGTGAGCTGCTTTAAAGACATTGGACATCCATTCATGTAGTGTTTGTTATCTGAATTTGAACAGTCCTGGAGGAAACACAGGTGAAAATGACTCTGGAATCACTAACTTATATTAACCGGACATTTTAAGATTTTTTAAAATTTTGCATTTTGGCATCAGGGGAAAAATTACAGTTCCAAGGAACATTTATAAGTTGGTTTAAATATGAAAATATTACAGGAAATACCCTGAGCTTTCAACCCTAAAGCATATCTAACAAAACCATAGGCTATAATTCAGTTTTTCAGAAGTGTTCTGAAGAAGCATCTCCTCATCATTCAACACATCACAAAAAAAGAGTAAATTTGGCAAGCAGACATTCATACAGCTGTGCATCTGTACTTATACCACCATACTCTATATCTCTTAATAGCTCCTGTGAAGACCCCACTAAATGGTAGGGGAGTCCCCCAAAGCTACCTACATTCATCCATCATTCTCATACACCTGGGAAACGTGAACTGTCCAAACACTGCCACATCTGCCCCTTTGGCAGCTGTGAACAGCAGACATGGTAACTGCCACACCCAAATGACAACCTTCGAATTTGCACTTCAAAGGAAAAATCAGGAAAGTTTTACCTGGACTCTTTCCATTATCTAACATTAAACATATCTTCACCTGTGTTTGATTCCCAAGCCATGGGTAACAAACCAGCCTTGCCTCAAAATACTTTGTTTCTGTGGGATTTTTAACTCAGAGATAGCAGCTTTTGACTGCAGCATGTTTGCATCAGTTGGCTTGGGACCTACATGGGTAAAGGGCAGATCTGTATGAGTCGTGGGTAGGGAATTGTTTCTTGAATAAACAGACCCCTGTGTTAGATTTATGAAGGAGAAAAAAAACCCAAAATCATGCATATATTTTTTCAGCATAGTGTAATTTTGCTTTGGTAAGAAAATACTGAGATTATTCCTTATTTAAACTAGCTCATTCTAGAAAAGAGTTCCCCATTTTAGAAAAGAGTTCACCATATGTGACGGTGTTCACAGGGGTTCTTGGATGAGGGAAGGGATGAGGATCTGACTCCATGTTTCAGAAGGCTTGATTTATTATTTTATGAAATATATATTACATTAAAACGATACTAAAAGAATAGAAGAAATGTTTCACCAGAAGGCTAGCTAAGCTAAGAATAGCATCAGAAAGAATGATAACAAAGCTTCTATCTCAGACAGAGAGTCCAAGCCAGCTGACTGTGTTGGCCATTGATTACAAACAAACCAACATGAGCCAATCACAGATGCACCTGTTGCATTCCACAGCAGCAGATAACCATTGTTTACATTTTGTTCCTGAGGCCTCTCAGCTTCTCAGGAGGAAAAATCCTAAGGAAAGGATTTTTCATGAAAAGATGTCTGCAACAACCATACTGCACAGAATTACATTTTCATTTACCGTGAGGAATACAGCTCCTTCCTGATATCCCTCCCTGGAGCTTCTCACTGGTTTGCTTGAGTGGTTCCCCTTATTTGTGAACATCATCCTCAGGCTGCAAACTCTTCCAGTGGGGAACTCTCTATGGGAATTATGAGCATCTAACACAGGGCTATGAACTCTGGAGGACACCTTAGGACTGGTAGTGTACAATATGAGTGTTACACACACACGCACACATTGAAATAGGCCTCAGCAGCTTAGTTGAAAACATAGAGGAAGCCCATGTTACAAAAGGAGTTTGAATTCAAATCACCAGAATGCTCCAAAATTCTGGGGTTATTATTGTTGTTTTTTGCTTTACTTTGGTTTGGCTTTTTTTTTACTGTCAGTCAGTATATTCTGATCCACCTGACCAAGGCATTTTATCATTGATGTCTCATGTCCCTCAACCTGACTAGTTTTAGTTTAAAATCACTTCCAAAGTATTTGGCCACCCAGCGGGATTGTCAGAGTCCAGCTCTCACAAGAATTAATTAAATAGCAAACAGGAACAGGCCATGACAGCATATTCAGTTGGGTTACTTTCTGTTGAAAGCTGATGAGGATTTCACTTCAGTAAAGAGAACTGAACTCAATCATAATAGAATTTAAGTTTGAATTTAAGAATAGTTGGGATATAATAAAATAAACTACTTGCAGGAACAAAAAAAAAAAAAAAAAGAATACTCAACAGTTTCTCTGTGTGTGCTATTTTCAATCCTTTTCAGAATTCACATGTTCTTTGGAGTCGTATACATCCTTTCCTTTTCTTCACAAAGGAGCAAAAAAGCAAAACCAACAAATTATACCCAGAGGCAGAAAACTATAAACCCTAATGAGAATTAGAGCCTTAAGATGAAAATGAGCAGAGATTCCAGCATGCTTTATAATTTATAGCAATGAAATTTCTGATTTACAATATTAGTATCATATATAAAATTTTAATCAAAAATTGATTTGGTTCACAATCTCTTCCCCATGTTGACCAATCTCCCAGGAACTTAAATAATGCAATTTTTGACCAGGGCTGCCTAGAGGACAGAAACAGAGGAAATGAAAGACCTCTCCAGTCATTGGTTTCCAACCTTGGCTTTATAAGCAGACAGGTTGCACAGTCCTGTCCGTGAAATTTCCTGAAACTTATTGCTTTGTCATACAAGGATCCTTTTCCCTTTTTATTGTGTATGTATATATAGCTGATATTTAGTGATTTATTCCTCTACCAACATTTGCCCTCAGAGAAAGATGTTGTTCTTCCTCTTGTTAATGACAATTCCTCTTGTATATTTAGGGAAAACAAAATCTCTCCTCTCAGCCTCTGCTTTGCAAAGCTAAACAAACTAAACTGCTCTTCCTTTTCTCACCCAGTCAATATTCCATGTTCCTGGTAAAACTTTGCAATACCTATTCCACTTTACATCAGTAATTATTATCAAAGAGTGAGTTGGTTATATTTATGGATTTAGGTGAGGACATGCAAAAATCAGAAATACAAAAGATCTGTTAGACCTATATTTGTATCACTTTTCAGGTTTTTGCCCCCTGGGATGTTTCCTACTAATATGTCTTTTCTGAAATATCTCCAAAAATGATTGTTCTTCAATTAAAAGCTCAATCAAAATATATAAATCAGAAAGAAACCTATAATCTGGAGACAATCCCCCATGATCATCAATTTACAGATAAAAATTAAGTTTTGCTTTTGGAACTCACAAGTGAGCAAGGATTGAAGACAAACCTGAATAGAACTGATGTTTTTCTAAAAATTTATATAATTTTGTATAATTTAAACTTTATTTTGTCTGTAAGAGCAGAAATTATACTTCAGCCTCTCGTACAGGAACCTTCTTTGAGTTAAAAATAAATAGTAGATGATGTTTTAGGATATAAAAGAACAATAGTAACACAGGAATTTGTTTCACAAAGCCACACAAATTTTCTATCAGCCCCCTTTTGGAATTTACAACAATGCAATTGGTAATTGTATATCACACACAATACATCCAAAAATGTAATTAAAGAGATTTCTGTCCTAAGACATATAAGGAATATGCCTTTTAAAATGCAGGCTTAATGCGACAAGAATCAGGTAGCTAAAGTTCTGTGTATTGAAAGAAGTTTGAGAGATTTACTTGTTTGACAAAGGATCTAAATGCAAATGAGCACCAAGATCAAACCACTATTAAAATAATTTCGATCTAGGCAATGTAGCAGAAATAGTGGTTAAAAGCACAGCCAAAAATATCTACAGTGACTCAGAATCTTTGAAAATCCACAATCAAAACAGCCAGTAATGTGCACCTGTGACCCTTCTACTTGTTTTTGCAAATGCTTTATCTTCATTTCTAAAACTATTTGCAAAGCAGGGCCCAAAAGCAGAAGATGCCAGAAGTGTCCAGCCTGCTGAGAAAGAGCAGGTTTTTGCTGTAACAGAAGCACCATCAGAGCCCCCGTTTGCATTGGCTTAAATACTGCTTAAAAATATGATATGGGTTGTTTGCTGCCGTTTACCTCTGAATCATTCAGCAAAGAAAAGATAATGGGGACCAGAAACTCCCAGTGGCAACAAAAAGTGGTATGGACATACAGGTCTTAAGTATGGGAAAATTTATTGTATTTTATCAAAAAACAAAGGTATAGAATTGAAACCCTTAAAAGTTGAGCTCAATGAAGGAAATGCCTCTGTGTTTATCTACCTTTCTGTCCAACATGGAATTGAAAAATTCTGAACTATTTCACTTGCATAATTATGAATAATTTGGGTCTTATTTTGGAATTAAAAAAAATATCCATACATATTTTAAAGGAAAGGAGAACAGTTTCTGTAATATCAAGGTCAAATTGTGCAGCAGAGATTTTTTTTTTATTTCATGTAAAAAGCAACACTAGGATTTTTTCCTAAAAATCCCCATTAACCCCTTTTTTAAATTTAATTTGGTGTGTTCTTATGTAATTTCTATCAAAATATTGACAATTTCAATTTTTATTTACACTAGTTCAGTATTTTTGTGGTAGCTGGAGAATTTGCTTGTCTATTTGTTTTTCTAGTCTAGCTTCAAACAAAGCTGGAGTTGAATAAGAAATTTTCAGCAGCTGGGATATGTTTGCATTGTCTGAGGTCAGCCATGTCAGTTCTGCAATCCAGTCATTCCATTTTTTACCTCCACACATCATGATGCTGCCTTCCCCAGACCAGCATGGCTGGGGGCTCCCTGATCCTAAAACACCCATTTGATTTTCAGTAGCATCAACAGCAGAACTTCCATCGCCTTGATATTTTGTCCACAAACTCCCAAGGACACCCATGACAGCTAGCAGTTGGAGTTAATGCTTCATTCTAGGTAGTTTTTCTTAAAGCTTGCACAAAACATGCAAAAGAAATTTGGCTGGTTATGCCCAAGGTGAAATTACCAAATCTCAAGGCACTTTTTCACAGTGATTCCATGAGTGAAGTGCTTATGGGGCACATTCAATCAGGTATCTTCATTAATATCTCAGCAAACTCTACAATGCATTAATGTTTCATGGTCTTTTTTGCGCCTTCCTTGCCTTATCCTCCATGCTCCTTAACATTGCTTTTGCTGGATGCCAGCCCTGCATGATGCCTGAATACAAACATTGAAATGCCACTTCAAGTACATACCCTGACCAGCTATTTTTGGGCAGCCTATATGACATTATATAACAGCACATATGCTATAGATCTAGATTTTCGTTTAGCTAAAATAATTTTCTCCAGTGGCTTGAATTTAAATTTTGCGTTTATCCCTAAACAAGTTCAGAAGTAGTTTACCTTTTGGCTTACTGCAACTCTTTTTTTTTCTGCCAGAGGTAGAATATCAGGGATGACATGTAGTATTTAACAAGTGATATTTCACATTTATTTTTCAATTGGTTCTAGTTTGCATTGTTTGTTGAGATTTATTTTAAATGGTGGCACCAGTTTTCTAGGTGGTTAAAAGCCACGCTTTCCAAAGTTTATTGAAAATTCATAAAACTTTATAAAACATTGTCATTTCTTTCTTTTTTAAGCATATAACTAATTCTCCTTAGAACAGTATCTGTAAAATATTGCTATTTTCAGCAAGTTTTTTTTAATTAAGGTTACTGAAAACCTTAATTTTTCTTTATTTTTTATTGTTGACTGTTTTTTTTATTAATGGCTTTTGCTTTATAAATCCACATGGAAATTGCATGGAAGGAAAATTTTTAATTAGCTCCAAAGCTGTTCCATTTCTGCTAGTTATTAAAGGCCACCCTTTTAAAGATGATCATACCTTGATTGCTGTTAGGTTTTAGAATAGTGGAATATATGGTTTCTGTGAAATCATAGAAGATCTCAGCACACTTCTGGCCTTTGTACTGATTTACAGAAGACAACCAATGGCTCAGTCGTGTTGGTGCACGCTGCTGGCCAGGCTCTGCTGACTACCAGAGCCTCATCTTCCTTTGTAAACAAGCATATGACTTGTTAGAGATTACTGAGGGAAAGCAAGGGACCATATTAGATTGAATATTGATCTCAAAGCAGTATGCTGCACTTCTCTCTAGTTTTTAATAGCAGCATTAATAGCACACTGCTTTTACTGCTGCACTCTGAGGCAGATATTCCAGCAGCTTCCTGGAGCAGAGTACTCCACACATGCACTTCTTCCCACATTAAAAATCTCATATTCTCTGTTTATTTTGGGTATGCCCTAAAATAATTAAATAACAGAAAAGCTGTGATTTTCTATTTCACAGGGGCTCAGCTTGAGTAATGTTGAAGGAAGCCTGGAACTGATCTACGTTTAATTTTATTACTGAAGAGATCTAAGAAAACCTTTCTGAAGCATTTAATAAATCTCCATAGTAATACAAGCCTGTGACTGTTTTTACAACACCTTGTTCAATTATTGGTTTCTTTGAAAACAAAGCAAAATAATCTCATGTATATAAATTTGTATAATGTGTGAAAGTAATGCAAGAACTGAAAAAGTTCCCTATACGCTACTGAGAACAACACACAAAAAATTTTACTGTAAAATATTCACTTCTAAGTTCCCAACTGCCTGGTAGAACTTTCAGTTAAAGAAGTCAAGGATGGATATTTAAATTCAATGTCTAAGGGAAAAAACCTTCAAAGCCCATTAAGGGCATAAAAAGTAGATTACTTCAGATTGATTGGGAGAAAAATATTGATTACAATAAAGAAAATGTCTGAGATGATGATTGTCAACAAATTTCAAATGCTAGAAATGGTGAACTTACTCTGAATAAAAACACATTCCATATTCTTCCTATATTAGTATATAAAGCTATTTTCCTTTCACTTTCATGAGGAATTAATATGAAATTTGTTGTTTGAAATCCAGCTATGTTTTGAGTTGTTTCTTCTAACAATTCTATTTCTTACATACAAAACCTTTCTGCAACAAAGAATATAGACCTGTTCACTGGGCAGCACTTGCATTGGTGTCAGTGCATTTTCTGTGTAGCAATGGCAGGATGAACCCTTACAGCTGTGCTCTTATCAAACTCCTCTATCAGGAGGCCATAGAAAATCTGTGGGTTGTCACTGCTTTTCTCTCATAGACCAAAAACTGCTGCTCTGAGCTGTTCGCAACAAAAATGGATATTTGACATGATCAGGGAAGGAGAAAGCATACCATAAAGATAATGAATTACAGAAGTATGTGTTTCCAAGGGTTTCAAACCACTCAAGTCCACTGGCCATTTCTTATGGAGTGTATGGTAGCAAAACCCCTTGGGCGCTAAATGGGAGATACAGTCATTGATAACAGCCACCAATTATCAAGAATTATGGGATATGGTTAGACCCTTCTATAGAAATCTTCTGAATAGGTCCTCTAAGGTATCTGTGTAATCAGGACATAGATGGGAAATAGGGTTTTGGCCACTGTGAATTCCAGTTCAGGGAAGGCTATTTATAGCAAGCCTCCAAAGCCTTAATGCTTAATGAATATTAATAGTGGAAGTGGGAATTTTTATATAACATCTTGGTTTACCAAACATAAAGAAAGATTTTGTTGCATAACCCTTAAATTCTAAAAAACAGCATCACACCATCAGCTACCTGCAGAGTTAACAGAGATCACTCTCATGGTTCAAAGTGTGGATATGATCCATCCTGGGGATCACACATAATTTGCTACAACTGATTTTATCATAGGTATTATCTAGCCCAGCATACAGCCCCAGCAGTAACAGGAGACACTATTAGAAGACAGTATATAAGACTAAAATTTTGAAGTCTGTTCCCCTAGTATTGCCCTAGAATTCACAGTCCTTGGGTTCCAAGTACTGAAGGCACTCCCTGGCCTTTCACACATATATTGCCTATGGGTTTTGCTGATCCTTTTTTGAGCCTGCTGGTCTGCCTACAGAGCTTCTTGGGGTTATACATTCCAGAAGATCACTGTCCAGGTGAGGGGGTGAAAGTGCTTTCTTTCATCAGTGTTTCAGTATGTTCACTGAGTTTATGCAGTACTGTGGGATTTGGTGAAAAATCATTCTCATCCACTTTTCGTCTTATGTACTGCTTTCCCAACTTTGTAAATCCCAGCCACGTGGCCCTTCATGCTTCTCTTCACATGGAAGAATCCCAACCATTTCACTCTCCCCTCACAAGGCAGTTGCCTGCTCATGCCAGTTGCTTTTCTCTGTATCTTTTCCAGCTCTGTTCTTCACAGTCACAGATGGAGCCCAGCCTCCGCTCCCAAGGATGCCAAACCCTTCGTTGGCTTTTTTGACCTCTGTTACACATCAAAGTGGGAGCTCCAGAGAGTGGTCAACAATGACTCCAAGAGATCATTACTGAGCTGCAGCTGAAAAGTCTAAGCTCAGTAAACACTATTTAGACTATTTCCTCTAAGTCTATTATCATATGCCTTGTGAATCCTTCTCTTCCCCCCTTCATTCCAGGGAATTCATGTAAATGTCTCAGTTATTCCCTATGGAAATCCCTATGTCTCTATCCCTATGTCTTATTTTCCTGTCCTAACAAAAATGTTCTTTGTTTTCTGTTCTCATTCCCTCCAAAAGCAGGAGGAGGGAGGGGAAAGGAGAATTATATGCCCCACATTCATGTGCCAGAGTTCCCTGCTTTATTACCCATACCACCATTGTTATCCCCACCCTGGAATTTCTGTACTTTCAGTTTGTTGGGAGCTAGTCCCCTTTCCAATCAAAATGCAGAATGAAGCATCAGTCATCTGGTTTTATTTTGTGCTTCTTCACTCTAACCCAAAATCTCTTGCCTTGAGCACAGCTTTACACATATTAATCACACAATATTTTCTGCAACTCTGCAACAGACTAATAGCTGGATTCTCTCTGTGCATGCCTCATGTGATTCTACACCCTGGTCTGCATCAAAAGCAGCATGGCCAGCAGATCAGGGGAGGTGATTTTGCCTCTCTACTTCACTCTACTACTGGTGAGAGCAGCACCTGGACTACTGCATCCAGTTCTGGATGCAACATAAACAGTATGTGGATGCCTTGGACTGAATCCAGAGAAGTGCTACAAAGGGGATCAGAAGGCTGGAGTACTTCTTCTCTGAAGACAGGCTGAGAGTGTTGAGATTGTTCAGCCTGGAGAAGAAAAAGCTCTAGGGAGAATTTAGGGCAACCTGCCAGTACCTAAAAAAGAGCCCGCAAGAGTGATGGAGAGGGTCTTTAAGGGGTAGGTAAGGAAGAGATTTAACTGAAGGAGAGTGGGGTCTAGATTAGATATTAGGAAGAAATTTTTCCTTCTGAGAGTGATGAGGCACTGGAACAAGGTGCCCAGAGAAACTGTGTGCATAGCCCATCTCTGAGAGTGTAGGAGAGGCCAGGCTGGAGGCAGCTTTGAGCAACCTGGTGTAGTTGAAGGTGTCCCTGCCCAGGGCAGCTGGATTGAACTGGATGATCTTCTAGGTGCCTTCCAACTTATCCCATTCTATGATTCTATGATCAGTCTAAGATACTCAAACATCCAAGTTGTATCCTTGAAAATAAGCTTTGTCCTGTAAGCAAAGGAAAAAAAAGAGGAATATTCTATTTACTGCACAGGAAGCCTGGGTACTCCACTATGTGGAAAAATTCCCTAGGACAATCAACTCAAAAGATAAGGATGCTAGAATGTACCTTTGAGCTATACAAGGAGACAGCAGAGAATCTGAATATTGCTGTCAAGGAGAAGGGTGAAAACAACACTGAGAGGAGACAGCTGGGAGGGCTGAGGTGAAAGTCTGAGAGCCAGAAGCAATCAGTGGTATGTCAGAGCCTTAGCTCATCAGCAATATGGAATTATAGGGGATATATTTGAGAAATACACATTCACTAGAGCATCCTCAAGCAATATGAAGAGAGATTGATAAAGCGCTGTGCTTTGCGTGGAGTGCAAAGCTGCACATTTTCTGAGCAATGAGAAATTGGTCCCCTTCTGTCTCATGGGACACAGCAGCACAGCAGATATTTAAATCTTTGCTGCTGCATAGGAGCAAGATGCAACTCTATGGGTATTTCTGCTGAGCAAAACTTGAAGAAGAAAAGAACAGCTTTCAATATTCAGATGGGTGTCTACATCTAAATATAGTTCACTAGCTGGTACAGCAGATGCAGCCACCACTTACTTGCTAATGTCCAATTTGATAATCTGCATCTGCATGATTATGGTCTTTTGAAAGCTGGAACTTGCTATCTTAGGCTTTATATGTATATATATGTGTGTATATACATATAAAAATTTCATGCAATTTACAACACTGTGGTTTGAGTGAGGAAAATCCATAAATGTTTGTCTCTCGTTGTGAAAAGGAACTATATTTGATAAGTTCTAAAGAGATTCCTTATAAACAAAGAGAAGTGTGAGAGTTATAGTACAATTACCCATATATGATAGATACGAGCAGAATGATAATACAGACTGCAGAAAAACCCATGTTTTCTTTGCCAGTATTTTAAGATTTGTTCTCATGATGAAGAGTGTTCTGAACTCCCTAGACAGTAAGAATCCCCAGCTGGAAGCTACTCTCCTGAAACTCAGGACATCTTTCAGGCTCCTGATTTACCCAGATCTGTATGCTGGTAAAGGTGCAAACTGTTCCAGGAAATTCTCCAGAGGCTGCCTACTGCTCCTAGAGATCCAGATGCAGCCAGAAATACATTATCCCACTGTTATCCCAAATCTGAGTCTGCATTCAGAAGACTGCCTTTTCTATTTGCCCTGCTGTCTGTCTCAAGATCAATAGCTTCAGCTGAAAGAATTACATAACTCCCCCCCTCACTTTGTACAGTTATGCCTCCTGCATAGCTTACAACTTTTTATAATACATGGTGTACTGGTGGCTGGACTAGAGAATATAGTGTGTCCTAGTAGTGCAGAGAATGAGGAGAATTAGTGAACATGTGTAGTGGGCTGACCCTGGCTGGATGCCAGGCACCCACTAAAGCCACTCTCTCTCAGTCCCCTCAGCAGCTAGACAAGGAAGATATATATATATATATATATATATATAGGGGTTCATGGGTTAAGGACTGGGAGAGATCCCTTATCAAATACCATCATGGGGAGAACAGGCTCAAGTTAGAGACATTGCTAACAAAATCAGAGCAGGATAATGACAAGTAAAATAAAACCTTGAAAACATCTTCCCCTCACGCCTTCCTAGATCTACCTCATCCCTCAGCAGCTCAAGGAGGCAGGGAATGGAGTTTATGGTCAGTTCATCACCTGAGGCTTCTCCTGCTGCTCAGGGAGAAGAGGGGTGTCCCTTTTACAGGAGACAGTTCTCCATGAACCTCTCCAAAGTGAGTCCATGTCATGAGCAGCAGCTCTGTGTGAACAGCTGCAGGGTGAGTCCCTCCCATGGGCAGCTGTGCTCCCAGCACTGCTGCAGTGTGGGTCACCCTGCCATGGGTGCAGCCCTCCAAGGACAGCTGCTCCAGCCTGGGGCAGGGCCCTCTCTCCACTGGCTCTTCCACAGGGCCACAGCCTCCTCCAGGCACCCACAGCCCCAGTGTGGGTCTCATCCACAGGTGTGGGGGGATTTCTGCATCCCTTTGGACCTCAACAGGCTGCAGGGCACAGTTGCTTCACCGTGGTCTGCAGAGGAATCTCAGCTTCCATAAGACTGGAGCACCTTCTTTCCCTCCTTCTCCATTGACCTTGGTCTGCAGAGTTGTTCCTCATATACTCTCGCTCTGCTCTGCTCTGGACACAATTACAGCTGCCAATCTTTGTTAAATGTCTTCCTAGATCTGTTATCGCAGAGTAATTAGCAGCATTTCTAATTGGCCCAGCCGTGGCCAGTGGCACGGTGCATCTTTGGAGCCATCAGGGATGGGCTCACTCAGACACGGAGGAAGCTGCCAGCTGCTTCCCACAGAAGCCACCCCTGCACCTCCCCACCTTCTGCATGGCCCCTCCCCCCACTTCCTGCATACGAAAGCTTGGCTTTAAAAACCCAACACAACCTGATTCACTCCCTATTTAATACTATAATCTTTGTGACGTCATCTTCAGTATCTCCAAGTACTGCAGTAGTTACCTACATAATCTTGTCTAATAATCTATGCCACTGTATGCCAGTCTGCAAGGGAAATTGCTTCCTTGCTCTCACTTTATTTGACAGCACTGACAAGTCACACTTCCTTTCCTGATTATACCCACCTACGTGTGACTGAGGGGTTTTTTCTGCAGTAGTTTTTGCTGAAGGCTGTGTTAGATTTCCGATGAAGATAAACTTCAAGTGATCTCTCATGTCTACTGAAATAAATGAAAAAATTTTAATGTGGTCTTGAGTGTACATACTATTGTACATTATGTCATCAGAATAGCAGATTATCATGATGCAGATGTTGTCTGATATTTTTTCTTAGCAGTAGTTTAGTATTTTTTAAAGATGCCTTTGTGTGTGTGTGTGTGTGTGTGCGTGTGCAATAGCCATTTTCTGTATCCATAAAAGCAGAATTCAGTAATGCCTCTGAACTTCTGCTAGGGGAATATAATTTTAGACTCTGTAGTATCTATATAAATCTAAAACAATGTGGTGCTATTATGTTTATTCTTGTCGGTCTTTTAGAAAGGTAGAGAATGATAAGCCACGGCTAAAAAACCCCATCAGAAATTCCCATTCACTAATACTTAGGCGGCTTTCAATTTCAACCGCTCTCAGTTTTGAAACACAGCAGTGTCAGTGAGAGGTGATCATGTAATTTCTGTTGCCGCATAGATCTTCCAGCCTAGCAAATTATATTTAGGAGGGCTGTTCTTCACGCTTTTCGCCTCGGACCTGCCACATTCTCATCTGACTGCTCTGAGCTTCATGAGAGAGCTCCCGAGTGTTTGTCACTCCCCAAGCCTCGTCCGCATAAGCTAACGCCTCGGAGCAGGATGCAGATGTCTCCAGAGAAACGCCGCATGAAAACGCCGCTCGGCATCCTCTCCCTCACTAAGTAGAACTCATTTCTGAAGCTGCTGCTTCACGGGGTGGCCTGGCCCTGAGATAAATGGCCCGGCCCGAGATACGCTCCCGGCCCCGAGGTAAATGGCCCGGCCCCGAGGTACGCTCCCGGCCCAGCGCTGGGGTGCAGGGGGCAGAGCCCGGCAGCCGCCCCGCCGGACGCTCCCAGAGCCCTCCCGGCGCCCTGCGCACTCCTGAGCGCTCCGGCGGCCGCAGCCGAGCGCACCGCAGCTCTCCCGCCGCAAAGGCGCGGGCATCGCGGGCATCGCGGGCTGCCGGCAGCGCCCCGCTCGCAGAGCCTCTCCTCCGCTGGCTCCGCGGTGAGAGCCCCGCGGCAGCGCAGGCCCCGGCTGCAGAGGCTCGGCTCCGGCTCCGGCTCCGGGGGAAGCGCCGTGCGGCGGGAGGAGGCGCCCCTCGCCCGGGGCTGCGGGGAGCGCGGCGGCCGCCGCCCCTTTAAGCTCCAGCTGTTCCTTTCTGCGGCGCCTATTTTTAGCGCGTCCTCTTGGTAGCATCCAGCTCTGCCCCCTCTCTCTCCGCGCTCCCCCGTCCCGCCGGTGGTAGGTTCCGCACGGCGGGGGGACTGAGCATGTCCGAACGCGCTCGGCAGCGGCCGCCGCGCCGGGGCTGCGCTCGCTCGCAGCGCGGGAAGGAGGGCGCGGGTGCCGCCGCCGCCGCCCGCAAGTAAGTTTGTCCGCGGGCGCGGTGCCGGCGCGGGCGGCGGGCGAGGGGCGGCAGCCGCCGCCTTGGTGCCGCAGGGGCGGCCCGGGGCAGGGGTTCGGCTCCGGGCTTCGGCGCCCCCCGCCCCTGGAGGCTGGCGCCGGGCGGGATGCGCGGCGGGACCGGCTGCACCTGTGCGCCTCGGTGCGCGCCTCGGGGCGGCCGCAACTTCTCCGCTGCCCGCACCCCGGTCAGCGGCTCGCGGCCTGGCCCGGCTCGGCTCGGCCAGGCGGGTCCGCGCCGCACGGGTCGGCGGAGGCAGAGCGCGTCTGTCCCCTCGGTGCGTGTGCGGACGGGGACGGCCCGAGCGCGGTGCGGTGCGCTCCGAGCGCGGTGCGGTGCGCTCCGAGCGCGGTGCGGTGCGCTCCGAGCGCGGTGCGGTGCGCTTCGAGCGCGGGGCGGTGCGGTGCGCTCCGAGCGCGGTGCGCGGCTGCGAGCGGCATCGGGAGAGGCGGGCGGCTGCGCTGGCCCCGCGGAGAGGGCGCGATGCGAAAATACCGAGAGAGTGTCGGCGCAGGCAGTGCGCCCTAAGAGTCAGCGAGGCTGCGGTGCTCAAAGGAGTTTCTAATTTAACAGATGATGCCGCAGGAAAGAAGCAGTTTGCGGAGAGAAACTGTAACGACACAGGTTTTTCGCTCTCTCGTGTGATAATTTATTCTAGTTGTTCTTTCAGTTTAGAAGAGGTACCGTGTTTTAACTTATCGTCACTAACCAACAAATACCGAAGTATGCCCCGAGATTTTTGCCTCTGAAAATGGGTTTTTTATATTAATTTTAAAAATGCTTGGTTTGTTGTTCAGTTCACCTGTAAATGCCTTTAACGCTACGTCTTCCTAGTACTAGTGAATGTAAAGTTTTTCACTTAACGTTGAAAATGGTTTAGGTAGTTTCTTTTCCTGTGCTCTAAACCGAGGAAAGGTTTCAGAAGCTGCTTCCCTATTCAAAGGAAGTTTTTTGATGTTTGCAAAGTTGTATTAAGATAGTTTTCTAATTAAAATCATAATAGGGGAAGGGGAATTTGGGGCGCTTAGCGTGTCACTGGTGGAAGAATTGGGCTGAGGGCCAGTAAGATGTTCTTTGTGGACAGCCTGTTTTAATTTTGATTTGGCTATGTCTGTAGGTGTTGTCAGTCTAATGACCCGACTTTTAACATTTTTAAGCCATGCTTATCTTTGCACAATGACTTAGATTTGGTGTAGTACTCAGACATGAATATTCATATAAGCTTAAATGTCTGTATGGTAAGCCTCTTCAGAATTTAGGTGCCTTTAAAAATAGTTACAGACGCAGAAGATGCCATTGCTACTGTGTATATACTTGAGTCTGTTAATTAGCTTTCTGCAGCGGAGACGGGAAGGCTGCTGGATTCCGTACCCCTGCAACTCCTCAACTTTTCCCTTCTCCCAAATGAAACTCCCTCGCCTCCGCCCGCCGAGGCAGCGCTCCCGGAGAGTAACAATTGATCCGTGGGTTTCTGAAAGCCAGTTTGCATGATTTGGCTCTAGTTTGTGCACAAATAAACTGCTGTCCTGTCAGTTCCATTTTTAAGAGTATGCATTAATGGGGGAAAATGGAATTCTTGAGTTGATGCTTTTTGCCTTCTGTAAAAGACCACAGGAAGATGCAGCAAGAAAGAACTGCCTGTGTTGACAGCATAGTGATAAATAAGAAGGGAAATTCTTGTGCATGGCAACCTGCCATTTTTCTCATGTGATTAGATTTTATCTGAAATAATACCTTGTATTTTAAAGAATAAATTTATTTAAAATATGAGAAGTAGTCAAAGTTGGAACTTTAAAAATGCCTTTCCTTATGTTGCTGGAGTAATAATTTGTTTAATTATTTGGATTGTATTTTACTGTTAGGATGTTTTAGTACTATTTATTTTAGTTCCAGAGCTCATACATATTGATAGAATTATTTCAGCATCCTAACCAGATAAGGATTCTTTGATAGTCAAGCAATTGCTAATAGAGCATATAAGTATATCCTTAAAATATATGCTGTGAATTATAATTCCTGTGCAGTCTCAGTTGATTATTTTTTCTTGTCCAGGTTTGAGCCCAACTAGTGGAGATGAGAAAATTGTTACAGTAACAGTGGGTTACATATTAGTTGTTTGAGAATGTCTAGTTAGCAGCTGCAGTGTTTGCACAGCTATGTTTCCCTTTAAGCAGAAAAAAAAAAAAAGGTAACTAATCTTCTTTCACAGTGCATATCTTTCTTTCTGTTAAGACTTTTTCTCCACTGCTTGCTTAATCTAAAGAAATATCTTCCATGGGTTTGTTTGTTTTTAAAAGTGTGTCATCTTGCATTGTAGGAAATATACATACTCCTCCTGGATTTGGGGGGATAACAGAACTATTAAAAGAAATGTGAAAAGAAATGTGAAACCACTTTTTTTTAGTTGAATTTCACTTAAAAACTATACCCCCCTTGGTCCTCCCCCCACCCCACCCGCCCCACATCCCCAAACCCTGATAATAATGACTTTTTTTTTTTTTTTTTTTAATAGGGACGTGATGATTATTTAAGTCTGGTAGCAGAAGGCGGTAGTCTAGGATTGTCAGCACTAATGATCATGTGTTAATTCACAAGTGCTCAAAGAGCATTTGTTTTTGTTGATGAGCTACTGTGACTTACTTCTTCACCCTTCCGTGAGTTGCTGTTGTTTCTTAAGTTACTGTAGCAAAAAACATTAAACTGTGCATACTATTGAAACATATGGGAGGTGCCAACCTCACAGAAGCAAACAGTTGCTGCTGGCGAGCCTGGTCGGGTGTCAGATTAGCACGAGATTGTTACATGATTGGGGATGGCTTAGCTCGGGAGATACTGATACTTTTGTTTAGTAAAGCCGTTTACCTGAACGTGGGATATGGCTTCCTTGTTCCTTGCAGCAGATATTTGTTAAATAGGGTGTCTCTGGTGTGTGAGCTGTTGCCATCAGAGGCAGAAGGAGCATTTTGAAATAGGCAAAGAATTGTGAGTTTTGAAGTCCATGGGGAATATCCTCAGGTGTTCAAACAGACATTGCTCTCTTAATATCATCAGGGGTATTTTGTGCCTGGGCCAGATGCTTGTGTGGCTCCTGCAGCAGTGAGCTGTAAATTACCCTGCTATTCCAGCATCTGCTCCAACAAGATTTACTGAAGATTAGATAGAGATACAGAGAAGGTAGCTCCTGGATATCTAATGATGTGTCATACACTTTAAGACAGGAAGTTATTTGATCTGCAGGTTAAAATCTTTCAGATGGATCAGAGGCCCCTGTCGCAGGAAAACCTTATCTGTGGCTGCAGCAGTTCAAGTAGTGAGTTCCTCCTGAACGTAAAGCTACTGCTTGTATCTCTCAACTACACATTGAAGCAAGTGATGACCTCCTGCTTTCTTACATTACTCTGGCAAATCAGGGATCTAAGACATATTCAATTTGTTGTTGTTGTTTTTGTTATTCTACTGCCTACTAATAGGGTGAAATGAGAGAGAGAAGTAGGAGGGAAATCATAAACCTGTGTCAGTCTTCCATCCATGTTCCACAGATATTATACTGAGAGCTAATTGGAGGTTTGTTTCCCTAACTCTTAAATGTCATGAGGATCATAAGCCCCACTTTGTTACTCCTCAGGAACACACTTATTATCTTTGATGATTGAGAAATCATGAAAGAAGAGGGGTGTTTGACATGGGAGGAAAGGGAAGACAGAGAGAACAGCTACGAGCTGGATGTGTGATATAGAGGAGTTCTCAGCAGAGCATGAACACAGAGCAAAAACACTGCCTGTCACAAAGACAAGGATTGGACTTTCTCTGGGGCCAATGTGTAATGTCTTGCCCATATAGCACAAGGATGGTAACAGGAGGGGGGAAAATGGGATTGTATGAGTTCCTCCATTAATAACTTGAGAATATGAAAGGTGTATCAGTCTCTTTTTTTATTCTGGAACTGTTTGTTTTCAGGCTTAGAGTGATAATCTAAATCAATTTATGTATTTCTGGTGAGCTTTTATTCTTTATCCCAAATCCTTATGATTTGGGTCCTATTCATTACCCTCCTCCACCCCCAGGTGTAATAGTGGGTCAACTTTGGTAGCCTGACTGATTTGAAAAGGAGAGTTAAACTTAACATTTTTGAAGGAATGAGGAGATTTCCCCAGGACAACTGTGGGCATTGTAAAACTTGAAGGGACCTTGAGGGACTTGAAGTGACTTGATGAGACTTACCACTTAGAAAAAAAATATTTTTAATTTAATGTTTTGGAGTAAATCCCTCTCAACACTTGTGTGTCCATTGTGTGCTTTCCAGTTATTAATTAGCCCAAGTTTTTGCTATTATAAACTAATTTTTAGGCTAGTGTTGTTTTTATTCAACTTCCAGCTATCAGGTCTGGCTATTTGCCTGTTCAAAGAGCTACATACTGTCCAATTTTTTAATAGGAAAATCTGTATCAATTGATGAAGGCCTCTTAATAAGACTGAGTTCATCAAATCTTTTGCTCTTTATGTATTTTCACTCCTGTTTTCTTTTTGTGTCTGGTCAGTTAGACTGTTTTCTGTCTCTTGGAAGCTGTGCACCTACTGTGCCCTGGATGAAAATGCTTTTCCTAATGTGCAGTAACTTTGCACACAAATTAAATGGTAAGGGCAAGATAAAGTCAGGGCCCTAATAGGAAGGAGAGACTGTAAAGAAAGCTCTGATGGAGAAGTAGGTACAGGTTGTCTTATCCTTTGCTGGGAAATCTATCAGTGGTCAACAATGAAAGATGAATGAAAGGAATTTTGAACACTAAGAGAGCTTAACAGACCTTAGCAAAAGCAAGACCATTTCTGTGGAAGATGGGAACTTTGTTAGGCTGGGAATGGGAGCCTTAGTTGTGCAAGATCCAATGCTGCAGTTTACACATCATTCAGTCATCAGTGACCAAAGACTGACACTTTGGATCAGCCTGGGACATGCACCCTTTGCATCCCTGTGAAGAACAGTTGACATATTTGCAATCATGGATGTAAAATATTTCTTACTGACCGGGTAAAACAAAGCTGTAGCAGTTCTGTCTCAAACCTGGGATGACTCTGGAAATATTACCTGCTGAAAGTCTTTGTTCAATTGATACCATTTGTATCCACTTCTGTTCTGGAAGGCATTGTCACAGCCATCAGGATAGATTACTAGAATCCATCCTGTCTATCTTCAGTGGGTGATCTCAACCACCTAAGCACCAAATTTGGAGAAAAAATATGCAAAATGAACACATAGCATGGCTGCTTAAATAATATGCTTTTTCTTTCCAGACATTATATATACAATTCTCATTCATTTCACTGTGAACCTAATTTGTGGGAACAGAAAAGAATTGTCTGCCTCCTGTGTTCCTTCATATAAAATGCTTTTGGTACACATAGATATGAAACAAATTTTATAGGTAAAACATAGTTCAACTGAAGTACTTGCATAGGTAAATAGAATCCAGAAATCTTTACATAAGCTTATATATGACATGCATACAAAGATAAGACTTTGATACTGTAGTCAGAACTGTGTTTTTCCCCAGAGCATAACACAACCAGATTCCATGAAGATACTTCCTAAAATAATTGTAAATACATTATTAGCTATTCCTAATCTAACCATAGCTATATAAAACCTTAGTAATAAATAATATTTCATAAATATTACAGAGCACACTAAAAGTGTTGGTATTTATAGTCACTGTAGTCCAACTAGATTCACTTGCAAGTCTTCTTTATACTTCCTTTCTGATTTTAAATTATTAATACTGTTCTATTTCAGAAATTGATATTTGTATACTGTTGATGTAAATCCAATCTATTCAGTCATTTGTTTGACAGTTGAATTCCAAGTGGTCTTATGCATTTTGTTGCACAAAAAAGCCAGGGCATCCGTGTTGTTTATGAAAGGATATTCCAAGGTGATTGATCAATTAATATTACATCTCTTGTAGCTTCTGGAAAGAGAAACTGTAACAGTTTTTAAATCCCCTTTAGAAAAGGAAGCAACTCTTATCCAGGACTGCAAGAAGCAATTGCAAGACAAAAGGATGCAATGGGAAGCAAAATGTTTTTTTCTTCTGGCTTTAATTCTCTATTGGGATCTTATTGTTAGTGTCTTTGGGATTTTAGAAATTTTCTCTGGGATTACTTTTATTTTTTGTTTTTTTTTTTTTTTTTTCATTTTTCCTGGAGTGACTATAAACACTAACTATGGTGAAATATTATAGCCGTAGGAATAATGCTAACTCATTAGTAGTCAATCTCACTTCTACATGAAAGCTCAATTCTCTTGTTGTACTTTCTGCTTGAATAGTTTTCAAAGAACCACTCTAATTTTATTTGTGGACTTAAACTACTGATAGAATTCCCACTCATACCTTCTGTTGCCATTCCTATATTACCATGGCAAAAATAAATTGTGTCTTTCTTGCATGCAGTTTCCATATGCCAGAAATAGTGATAGTAGCAGGAATTGGCTGGTCCATGTGGAATGCTTGACTGTGAAACTCTTTCCGTATGCAAACTGTCATACCTCCTTTTTCTTTTTTCTTCCTTTTTTTTCACTGAGGTCTGCCTCACCTGAAATCCTACATACCTGAGTTTGTGCTCCACTGAGAAGTTTTATCTGAAGAAATGAGAAAATTAGACACCTCTAAAATGGGAACAGTTGAATAGCTAAGTGTAAGAAATTGTAAGGAATGTTTAGAGGTGGCATTAACTGAAGTGGCAGTAACATCTGTACAATGAAGATAGCACAGCATAGCATAATGTGAAAAGATAAGTTCATTAATGTTGGTGAAACACTCTGATGCTGTAGTGATGATCACCTTGGAGAGGCTCACGAGGAAATTGATACTTCTGGCATCCTAGCAGAGCTTAACTAGAGTTCCCTAAGGCTATAGACTGAACAGCTCTGGTCAGACTAGACACCAAATACCTTCTCTGCTTACTCAGTAAATGGTGCTGTCTGAGTGTTGTGGAAACAAGTGCAGTGAAGACATAGCTGAACATTGTGTAAAGCTGTTAATCTCTCCTTTTGGAGAAGATTGTTTAGACTCTTGGTGACCTGTGGTTCTCAACTGTGTTGCAAATAGCAGCCACAGTATGAGGTGTTGGTTCCTACTGAAGTCCCCATCAAACTACAACCAACTTTCTGAACTGGGGGAGAAAAGCTCCTTGTGCTGATGATGTGACTGTGAAAGAAGAGATCTGTGTAACTCTGCATAGTCATTAGTGAGGGTAAGTGAATACAGACAGCAGCAAATAAGGCAGAATTAAGATACAAATGGTCCTGATTTTGATAAATGTGATAATTTTCCTTACACTCCATAAAGGAAATGTCATCAAAATCATGTTATATGTCTGCTGGAACTCTAGTACATGTGTACATCATATCCACCAGCACTAGCAGAGGTCTGCAAAGTGGTCAAACCCAGTGATGGAGGCAGTGATTGTTATTGCCCAGGTGGAGGAGCAGCATGGCTGGGTGGAGTTTGCAATATTTGGAATGAAATGTAACCAGACATTGTAGGTGGGGACCTTAAAGATGATCTAGTTCCAACCCCCCTGCCATAGGCACATCTCCCACTAGACCAGGCTGCCCAGTGCCCCATCCAGCCAAGCCTTGAGCACTGCCAGTGAATAGGGCAGCCACAGTTCCTGTGGGCAGTCTGTACCTGATGTATTACTGGGACACAGGGGACAACAAATTCTCACTGCAGTTCTGTCACAAATGTTGCAGTAAGTGCTGCAGGAAGTTTTGAGCAAGGCTTAGATTATTCCTAGATACAAAGCTTGACCTCAATGAAGCTTTAAAGGGAAGGTATTGCAAATATAGTAATACTGAGAAACACCCAGAAGAGATACCCTCACCTTCCCATATGTACTTTCCCCAAGTTCCTTTACCTTTCCTTTCCCCAGATTTCCAGGTCCTGTGAGTCAGTCAGGGTAAAACTGTAGCACAGGCAGAATGCAAACTTGTTACCGCCCTTCCCAGCATGCCCTCAGTCACTTCCAACCACTTCTATTTCACAGGTGCGCACTGAAGGAAGAGATTTGGAAAGATTGTGTGGCACGGGCAGTAAAAATGAATTCTCCTAATGAATTTATATGTCATCTTCTGTCACCTCCTTTGGGGAGCTTAAGATACCAGTGGTTGGAGCCCATGGGTCTTTCTTCAACTGAAATAAAGGAAATCTTCTTGAGGAAATATGAAAATTGTCATTGATAGGGAGGAAATTGTTCCATCTCCATGATCTCTAAATTCCTGTAACTGCTAATTGCATCCTGTTTTCTACTTCCCCTTTGTAGTTATTTTAATTACAGCTCAGTACAGTGAAAGTACCTGTTTGTTGCTGTATGAGTGTATCCAAAAGGAAGAAGAAGAAGAAAAAGGTTATTTATTCTGCATTTTTAAAATACTCAGTCATGTTTTAGATCAGTTGTCTGGGTTTAGTTTTTGGAATGTATACCTCTATGTAAGCCAGTACTTCTTTAGATAATAGGAGGATTTGGTTTTAATAACTTCCTCTGAGAAGCACAATAACTCAATTTTCCAAGGCTATGTAAATATTTTCCAAGTATATTAATTCACATTTGCCAAAATAAGCCAGTTTTATACCTCTGTGAGGGCAAAAGCAATGACCAATTTGCTTTAATATCCGTGAATTAGGTCGTGTCATGTTAAATGGAGGTTGAAACACTGACACAGGTTGCCCAGAGAAGCTGTGGCTGCCCCATCCCTGGACGTGTTCAAGGCAAGCCTGGATGAGGCTTTGAGCAACCTGCTCTAGTGAAAGGTGCCCCTGCCCATGGCAGGAGGATTGGGACCAGATGCTCATTGAGGCCCCTTCCAACCTGAATCATTCTGTGATGATTATTAGAAGGATTTTAAAGAGTAGTCTAAAAAAAGTGGGAATAAATTAATATAAATGGTGAGGCAGTGAAGCTGGTGTCAGCAGCTTGTGGTGTTCTAGGTGCTTGTACCTGACATTTTATACCTCAGTGCTTCAACAGTGGCACCATGCAAATTTCAGTGCATCCAGCATTCAGTTTCCATGCCAGGATTATATTACTCAAGTTTGTTTGGAGTTCTGGACTGTTGCAATTTTAAACCACTAGTGTTTTGTCATGTGTCTTTGTGTAGGAAGATTCCCATTTAATACAAATTGAACTGTGATAAATTAATGATTGTGACCAACTCTGAGCAGTAGGACATCTGAATCCTGCAAATGTCTTTATGTTAAAGTTACAAGCAGTGGGCTAATTTGACAGACAATCTTCCAGACTGTTCTTGGTGCATTGTTAATCATACCTCTACATAGGTCAAGAAAGGTAAAATGATAGTATTTTCTCCAAAGAAAACAAGTTTATCATCCATTTCTTGATTGTGGATTAGAAATGCAACATTCTTCCTGAAGGACTTCAGAATATAACCTTGTAAGAGGCTTTCTCCAACAGACATCTATAGCATCCAAGAGAAGTTAGGAGAACACAGGCAAGACTTCATTCTGGTAAATCATCACAGCTAAAGCAAGATTACTGTCATTGTTCCCTAGTATGTGTTGTTTAGAAAAAGTTTCTCTTCTTTGAAACAATAATTTTTTGTGTTACTTGTTTTGATATATTGTCTCAAGTAGGCTCTTGATGTTGAAGAGAACATAGTTGTATTGATGCATAAAATAGATGTATTGCTTTGGATGAAGGAAAGTTTTACTCTGTACAAATGAGCATTTGCATTTATACAATATCATTATGATTTAAGGTACTTGTAAATGTGCATGACTTCTAATTATGAAAAACAACACTGAATCTGAGGCGACCATTTGGGTCAAAACTTTTCTTTGCCTATCCCAAATCATCTAGTCAGTCTGCCTGTGCATTCTTTGGCTTTTTTGAATCTTTAGTTATTATGGATACACTTTTAGTATTGCTAATTGGCTACACTAAGATTTCCTTTCTTAAAATAATGCTGATGCAGAAAAGTAGTTTCTGTGAGACCACTAGGGGAGTGTTTAAAGAATTGTTGCACTTTGGGAACCTAGTCTCATAAAATGACTTGAGAATGGCTGGTTAAAGGTGAGCTACAAGAACATTTATTTTCAACCTTAAATTAAGGTATTAACTAATAAAGCTTGTGACAGGAAATTACAGAAACGATGTCTTAGTCTCTATGAGTACTACTACATTAAAATTCATACCTAAACTTGTACTTTTTTCTTTCTTGCATGCTATCTGTATTTGGAAGTTCTAGTTCTGATCTTTCCTATCAACAGATGTTTTTGCTACAAATTTATGATCTAAACCAAATAAAACTGTACAGGGCAACAATAGTTCCTCAGTAAAACAAAGAAGCTTAACTCTTCTGTTAAAAAAACTATTTCATTAGGCTCTAGAGTCTAGGACAGGGACAGACTTTGACAAATTTTATTTTAACATATGGAAGAGTTGGATAATTTTCCCTTGAACACGTCTACAAATCAACAAGTAGTGAAAAATAGGTTTTTCCCATGTTTTAGTGGAGGGTCAGATAGTGTATTGCAAACAGCTTTGAGCCATGTGTGGAAAATATTCCTACCTTCTGTTCATCAATAGAGAAACAATGATGTTTATATATTTATTATAAATAACTCCATGTGTATTTTTTGTCTTCTTTCTGGCTGATTGGTGGAACTAAGCTGCCATGAACTGGATATGCATGCTACTAAAAGTATGAATTTTTAGTTTTTTCTTAATCAGCTTTAAAAGCACAGAGGCATTTTCTGGTGCAACATCAGTGATTTTATGACTTTTTTTTGCATGTGAATGGCACCTAAGTGTTGTTCACCCCAATGGACAGAATGGCTGCAAAACATATTGCTGTTGGTAATGTGGTCAGAAGAGAGAACTCATTCTGTGATATAAACCCTTGAGTATTTTAATTGTAGTATAGATAGGAACAAATACCTCAGTTTTGTTCTTTGCTATGTCCAGCCTGACATGGTGAGAAAAATAATTTGCACAAGTTTTTTGTACAGTAGTCTTTTGTGTAACTCTTTTGTTTCAAAAATTGCAAGTACCTCTACTGTGCTTGCCAGTAAAACAGAACTTACATGAACAGAGCAAAACCCCCCTTCATTCTCTTCCAACTAATTTGATTCCTGCTAAAATCCTGTTTATGTTTGGAAAGGAATGACCTTGAAACATTGTAGTTCACAGTTCAAATGTTTTGGTAAATATTGGCTTATATACTGGGTGACCTGAATAAAAATAATTAGTAGGGAGTAGAATCTTTTGTTGTTGAATTTCTCATTATCTTTTTGAGGTGTTCATTTTTTCATGTCCCTCTATTTGTTGTATGAAGAATAAATTTAGTATTGTGGAATCAATAATGACATTTCCCATTCCATGGTCATAGCTCTTATTTAATGCTTTCAGCACAGTCATTTTTATAGATGCTCTGCATAATGTATCAGCATGGGCCCGATTTTTGTCTGTGACTCAGAAAATGTTGTAATTATAATGGTGCAGGCAGCTCCATCTCTTACTTATGAGGCTATAGTCACGGTAGTGAGTTTTCTACATGAATGCAGAATTTGTAAGCCTGCACCAACATTAAATAAATAACCTCTGACAAGTGTTGAAATTTTATTTCAATTATGTGCTAGTGTTTGGTTTCTGTCAGAGGGCTCTGTTGTTCTCCAGCACCCCCATTATGTGCATGCATTTGCAGTGAAGGGAAGGTAATTTGTGGCCTCCTGTTCTGCTGGGTAGTGGTGAAGCAATTTTGGTAAGAATGTACATTGTCACTCTTGCTCCTCTTATTCCCTGAATCACTTTGCAAGTGCCACAGTTGAATATTGCTGGAAAAAGTGCCTAATGCAGACAGCCTGAAATTATGTGAAAACTGCTTGTAATAGCCTCAGTTTAATACCAGAAACAGAATAGAGGAAACTATGCACAAATATAGATAGCCTGAATCATCAGCTGCTGGTGGAAAACTCGTGTGCGCATCCAGTCAGGCAGAAAAAATACTGACTTCCACTCTAGTTCAACAAAGCCACATGAGTTTTTAAAACTCATAGGAATCAGCTTAATTATTACAGTGTATCAATTTTACCTGAATTGAGAGAAAGGAAGCAGTGTGATTTTACATTAACAAGACGAACAAAGCTGAACTAACACCAGTGTCCAGTTCGGCATTTGCAGGGCACAGGTGTCTGGATGTGCCCTTTTCCTGTGTGCTGCTGTACTTTTTGGGATGATGCAGTTCTCAGGTTATATGTGGACATCCCAGCTAAGAAGGGTAATAAGATAAGCCCCCTTTGGCTAAAAAAAGAACTGTGCTAAGCTTGAGGATGACGCACATGTAGGCTTTCCTTTGGACTTCCACCTGGAACTGCAAGAATACATGAAAACCCTCTTCCTCCTCAGCTAACGAGATCTAGGGGAGTCCCATATTGGACACTTCCTGTTTTAATCTGCTGAGAGCAGCCTCCTAAAGCAGGCACATTTCTGACCTTTATTCAGTGATCTGTCAAAATGTTTGGTAGGTGATGTGTGATGTTCTTGCTCAACCCTGATTTCAATTCTACTATTGTAATCCTAAAAATCAGACTATTAAACAGTGGAATGAATGTCCAGTGTCATTTTAGTAGCAGTTGAGCAAGAGCACTGTTATTATTGATCTCATTGCATATAGAGTTGAATCTAATAATAAGATATTATTTAACCTTTTTGATGGTTTTCATATTAATAATGACCTACAAAAAAGTTAGAACATGAAGAAGCAACTAGATATATGTTTCTGAGGAAAAAGAATGAAAAAATGAAAACCAATTCTAAGTTTTAATTAGAAAAAGATTAACTGTATAATAAGTTTTATTGCAAAGGCATAACTAGGTCCCATTTTCTTCTTCTGTAGTTGAAATGTCTCATGTGAGCATTTATAAATCTTAAAACTCTGCAAATGGAGACTTGAACACCACATGTTGGACACCACATTTCACTTCTGTCTTATTGATCTTAAGGCATTGTCAAAATTGACAAATAGACAATTGCAAATCCATCTTAAAATTGAAGTGCTTACCATTTGCATGATATTCTCTCATGAGACTCCTCTGTCTGAGATCTGTCTTTTCAATTACCATTTGCTGTCACTCAGAACTTCTTGCACTTTAATATTATAATGCAAATACCTCTGAGTTTATCCAGGTTTATTAGTCCTTTTTCTGTTTCCATGCTGTTTTCAGTCCCAAGTAGATTTAAAGAAATGTCCTCAAACAACTTGATTGGTAAAGGTTCACAAAGCAATAGTAACAGTTCATAATTTCATGGTTCTCTGAAAAACCAAATAATTAGATTGTTTCTCTTTTGAATTTTTAGTGGAATTACAGCTTCATAAGACAGAATTTAGGGCTTCAACAGAACTTAATTGTCATGGCATAAATTATCTTCAAGATAAGAAAACTCTAGTAGTGGTAGTATTTGTAATATTCCTAGTGATGAAAGCAAAACAAAGTGACTTAAGAGTGCATGTGGTGCTTGTGGTTCCTGTCTTATTCCTGTACATGTAATTGGCCAGAAAACAAAAGAAATACCACAATAAAATGTTCATTTAATTGGATCATTGTGAAGCATTTATGGAGGGAATAGTCTCTTCTGATGTTGCTGGATTGGTCTTGAGATCTTGTTTCTAATTAACAAAAAGAAGCCCAGCAGCATCCTTTCATATCAGGAAGAAAACCAGGGAAAAATGTAGCATTGAGATAAGACAAAAAGGAAAAAAAAAAAGAGAAGTTCTTCAGCAGAATCTTGGAGACAGTCTCATGAGTTGCAGTTTTTCATTTTAGATTTAATTTTCATTTGGAAACTGCTTAGGAAAAATAAAAATAAAATATAAGACAAGACTTCTTGTGGAAATAATGATCTCTTCTGATCTTTAGCTACATTTGGCTGCTGCAAAATACAATAATAAGGTCATAGACATATAGCAGCAAATAAAAATCTAATAGTTTAAGTCTAATCATAGACAAAATCTGATACTCAGTATACTCTGTGAGTGGCTTGTCCTCTTTCCTCACAGTCTCATGGGAGTGTGTTCCTTCTGTAAAACCTTCCTATTTTCCACAATTTGCCCACCACTCCTTGGGAAACTTTGATTTCTTGCAGGGAAGCCTGCTAGGAGGTCCCTGTGGGAGCAGGTGTGGACCCAGAGCATGCTTCTGCCACCATCACTCGCCATCTGGGCTGCTTTATTCACTTGGAGTTCACATTCTCAAACATATGTACTGATATTTGTTCATTTCTATTTTCTCTCCTGTGTGAATTTGTGTATTCATAAACCTTCATGTCTTGAACAGTGATGGTTTGCATTCTCTAACCCAGGAGTAGACTAAGGGCTTAGAGCAATGAATATTTAGTTTATTAAAAAGCAGAATATGTAAACCAGCATTTTTCCTAAGTTCTGTGTGTGTTTAATATTGTCTTTAATGTCTATCATCTCCTGCACCCTTGATTTTATCTTAGTGAAAGGAAGGATGTCAGTTCTAAAAACTACATTTAGAGCTGTGACAAACAGCATTCACTGCAAAATGGGATTTCTGATGGAAGTAAATATGCTTCCAAACAGTAGTTCTGCTTCCCAAAAAGGCAGGCCCACTGTAATACCCTATGATGGGGTGACAGGGCAATCCAGACAATCTGCTTGTCTCACTGTAATTTGCTGCATATGCTTAGTCCTGAATGATTTAAAATTAACGTCTTCATAAACCTCCATAAGTGGGGTGTGTGGTCCACTAGATTTATGCATTCAAACATGGTGGTTCTGTTCCTTCATTTCTGAACAAAGAGTTTCTTAATTCTGCTTTGCATACATACATATGCTGAAGACCTTAGTTATTAATAAAATATAGTAACTATTTTTTCAACCTTCAGAAATCTGTTTAGGCAACAGATGAGATTAAAGTTGATGTACCTGGATAGACAAGTTGTGATTCCTATATATCTTTTTGGAAATATTGTACACATTCTCTTGTGAGTTCAGGAAATAGGCAGCTCTTAGTGAAGTTTACAGTGTCAAAAACAGGGAGTGATTTGTATTCTTTGGGCTATGTTCTTTAGCTGTGTCAGGATGGTAAACAGAAACTCCATGTTAATCTGACTTAGTAAGGAGCTTTCAGGATGCAAGTTAGCAGATTTGTAATCTGCCTGTTTGTAAACAGATACTGTTTTTGACCTTGCTTGTTCTGGATGTGCTTCATCACTGTAGCTTCAGAAAAGCAGAACACATTTTCCCCATTACCTACATTGCACAAAAAAAAAAAAAAGGAAGCCACAGCTTTCTGCCATAGATTTCTCAAATATCTGCATTATACCATGGCTGAGGGCCTAGTGCTGTTTTCATGTTCTTATGCAATGCTTTTAATCCTCAGTGATCAGCATCCTTTAAGAATTAGAGTGTCCAGTTTTTCATTCCCGTTATTTTTATGGGCTCACAGTACACATACACTTGTGCTGCTTAGAAACAACTGTGTGAAATAAATTGATTAATAACGAGCCGTATTTAAGTGTTCTGCTGCTGGGCCTGTTGTCTTTTTCTATTACTTTTTTTATTCTTGTTCTTATTAGGCAAAATAAATCATGCTTGTCATTTAGCTGGCTGAAAAAAGGTGAACACCAAATTCTTAAATTCTACCTCTTTCAAGTGCTGAGTGTTAATTGGGCTTCTCAGTAGAAACTGTCTTGAGAGGCAATGTGACTATATTATAATTGTGTGAAAGCAAAACATCTGCAAGACTTAAGGAACATCAAGTAGGTTTGTTTTCTAATAATGTACTTGAGAAGGAATTAAAATTATTAAAAAGATATTAGTGCTGTGACATGTAAAACAGTAATCCAGTGGCTTGTATCTTCCATTTCTCACACAGAAAGCAGAATTTCCTTAGTGGGAATCTCAGAAACATCTCATCCTTGGAAGTTTGCTTGCAGACCTTTATCTTTCTAAGATTAAATGAACCAAAAAGGTGTCAGGTTGGGTAATACTGTGGAGATTTTATTGAGAAACTAGGACCAGATTTCACAAAGACTACATATTTTTGCATTTTCCTCAATCCAGTATATGCCATGTCAATCATATCTATTCTTGTGTCAGTGGTGCTTTAGTTTGGCAGTGGGGTGTTGGAATTCCTGTTGCCTTTTGTATGGGAAGTTAAGCCCCTGGATAGCTTTTCATGCTGTATGCCCATTCAGAGTATCAGCACTTGATCCATGAATCCCAGCTGCAGAGTGAGAGTGTAGTGGTCACTCTGGATCTAACTACTGCCCTGTAGCAACTCATTGTCCTTTTACATGAGCTTTTTACCCCATGATTAAAAATGTCAAATCCAGAAACAAGTAGCTGGACAGTGTGAATTACTCGGAAGTGCTGGTTGCAGTCAATTTCCCCTGCTAACAGAGAAGTAATCAATTTACTCTTTCTTCTTTTTTAAACCCAAAAGTATACCTGAAGCTGACCAAGGAGCACATGGCTAATATCTTTATCGAAAGAACTTTTAATTGATTTATATTAATTGATTTGTGAAGTCTCCCAAAATCTTGCAGGAGCTGCTGTATTTCTTTATGCTTAGTGAACTCCTGCATCTTCCCAAAGTAAAAGAGTAGGATCTGATCCTGGAGAGTATTGCAGCACTGCAAAGATGGCATACAGCACATCATGTCCTGGCACATTGTGTCCTGCAATCAGTGGGCAGATACTCTGTAAAGCAAAATTGAGTAACTCTATAGCAGACTGAAGCATCTGTCTCACCTGCTACCTGTCTTGGCTTCATGCCTCTTGCACCTGATATCAGAGTCACCTTGCATTGCTGGAAAAGCTGACAGGCTTCTGGAAGGTATTTGGGATCTTGACTTCACATGTTTTAGTCCTTCACTGAATCTCATTACTCGGTGTGGTAGAATGCCAACTGCTGCCGTTTTAATTCAAACTAAATAGCCCCCAAGTTCCTTGAGGTGAGTGGAGATACTTAGTTAGGAGCAAAGCTGTAAACAGTTTCAAAATCTCATTCAAGGAAATCTGGAAGAGACTTACTGAGAAACAGAAGAATGGCTCACATTCACATGTGTGCACAAACACCCCTGTGCACAGCACCTTTGTCTCTAATGGAAAATTTGCAGTCAGTTGCAATTTGGCTTAACATGCTGTACTGTGGCCAGATATTCAGAGAAAGATTTTGGATCTGAATTACCCATTTTCCTGCATAAAATTATTGGCTGAAAACCTTTTTTTTCTTTCTTTTTTTTTCAGCTAATTCTAATGACCATAACTGAATTCAACGGCTTTAGACTGAAAAAGAGTAGATTAGATAAAGGAATGATTTTCTGTGAGGTGGCCCAGAGAAGCAGTGGATGCCCTGTCAGTGGAAGGGTTCAAGGTCAAGCTGGATGTGGCTTTGAGCATCCTGGTCTCGTGGAAGGTGTTGCTGCCCATGGTCATGCCATGCCCATAGGTGGTCTGTTCAAGTCCTTTCCAGCACAAACCATTCTATGATTCTGTAACTCCACTTCAGCTTCTCCAGCCATTTTGAGTAAATAAAATATATTCAGTGGCAGTGATGATTGATCAGCCTATCATATAAGGAACTATGAAGCAGTTTGTAGTATGTTAAAGACCTAAATGTTGGTTGCTTATATTCAGCTTCTGTTTTGGGAAAAAAGATGTCATAAATGGCAAAGTTAAGGAGAGAACTGCAGAAGAGAGGTAAGCAAGCAATGACCAAATAAAAACTGCACAATGGAAGGAAACTTATTTTGGTTTCCCGAACATGATACAGAATGAAAAATGTTTACCAGTGTTCATGACTAAAAAGAGAACCAGGTCATTCTGCCTTTCTTCCCTTTCATTGCCACTGTAAACACTCCCTCCTAACAGACCCTTTCAAACAGTTTTGTGTTTTTAGGCATTATTTTGCACATCATGATGCTACTACATGCTGCCTTCCCTACTGAGAAACTATTATAGCATGCTGGACAATAAAGGCTGCCTGCTGTGATGAATGCTAGCTACCCAAGGGCAATGACATCCCTCCTGACTTCACTTCTGAGTTGCTGACTGTGCCTCCCAGCAGACCTATATGAGAGATCTAAAGAATAAACTGATCCTCAGTTTTTTTACTTAATCTTAGCTGGTGAAATAAATTTTTAAAAATCCTAAAGTGTTAAAAAAAGAAAAAACAGTTTATTGTTGTGTACAAAGTAACCAACTAACAAAATTCACTTTGTTAACAGGAGGAGGAACTGCAAGTTAGCACAGATGTAGGAAAATGGTTTTTAGTCTACTCTGTACAACTTGGTGACTTTATTTTTAATTTTTATTTTTTCTTAAGGCTTAAAAAATGTATTTTAACATCTGACTTATGTATGGTTTCTCCAAGCTGTTTATAAATAAAGCTGATCAAGACTTCTTATTGATCAGATTTTGATTTCTTCTCTCAGACAAAATGAACCCAAGAATGCTGCATTTATCTGCTTGTAGGAATATTCTTTTCATGTATCTAGATAATTGCAGCAGTAGTTTTATCAGTTCTTGATGAATTTGGAATTTCAAAGTAAGAGTCAGTTTCCTTCTGTGTTTGTTATCTCATGCTTGATTTTTATTAATTTTACATTTAGCTTCTGATTTGATTGGTATCTTGAAAAGTTTGTGATACAAACTGTAGCATTCTGATTATAAAGATTTGGAACAATCCTTTAACTTCTGTTACATTATTTAGCTTTCAGATCTTAGGGTCAATCCAATTATCCTTCAATGTTTTCCTGATCTTCAGTGATGATGTGCAATATTTTTGTTACAGCAAAACTACACTAGGCATGTTTCCCTCTAACAGGTTGTTCCTAATTCTTTCAGAACCTACTGTGCAGCAGACATATTTGATTCCTCAGGGTGCAAAGGCAACCAGAATGACCTATTCATTGCTTGTGTCTTACCCCCAAAACCTGTAATTAAGTCTGACTTTATTGAAGCTGTAGACTCTTACAGGGTAGTGACATGGACATGCAAGCTGTTGTCCAAACAGAACATCCCAATATCTAGAGCCTGGAAAAAGCATTGCCTTCCAAAGATTCTTAAACAGTTGTGATAAATTTTGACTTAGAATAACATGCCAGGAAAGAGATGCAAGAACAGTTTCACTTGCACACACTGCAGTGTCTCGATTTTTTAATTGGGTGTGCCAGGATTTGCACTGTGCCAGCAGGTTGCCTGGTTTGCTGGCTTGCTGAAGGCTATGGCATCTCTTCAACTGGGATTTCCTGGGCTCAGCTCCCACTGTGGCATTTTTGCACTTTTTTAGGAGATACTCTCAATGGAGTCTTTTGAAGCTATTCCAATAGTTGCATGTGACCCACTCCAGGAGATTTTACCCCAAAACCATTAGCCTGACCTGTGTTCTTAATCAGCTGTAATCAGTTTCCCATATTATCCAAAATGCTTATTCTGGTTGCAAAATCCTGTAATACCTACATTACCCTTGACAAGGATGATTTTCAGTTCTTCCAGTAGCCATCTTTTGGAGTGCCAGGGCTGTGCCAGGGCCAACAGCTAGGCCAGTCTTACCTCTTGTGATACTGTCTCCCTAAAATCATCCTGGAATAAAAGGTTGAAAAGCCTGTGTTTGAAGGTAGTTTGGCAGTCAGGAACCTGGTCTTCATTATAATTAAGTGATATCTGAGCAGCCCTCTCTCAAACCCTGCAGAACAGCCACCTGTGTTTGGCATACCTGGAAGCCAGAGGGGCTGTCATCTGAGGTGCTGATGGGGAAATCATCAGCACTTGAGAAAATGTAACCCTGATAGTGATGTCTCCCAGAAAAGTTGTAAAAGTTATAATGTGGTGGTGTTATAAACTTCTTGTAGCAATAGGAATACCATTATTGGTGAATGGATGCAGTAATTTAAACTGCAGAACAGGCAGAAGGGTTTATATTAAAGATTATATTAAAGTGTTTATATTAATTCCCATGTTCAACCTTTTGCTGGGAGGAGTTACATACCATGCAAAATTTTCTTGGAATATAGTTTCAAATGCCAAATTAAATATCTTATTTTTTATTAATAAACTATTTGATGTGAGTAGCCTTGTGGGCTGTTCATTCCAACAGCCTATGTGGTCTGAGAGATGTTTTTTTATACTTGAAGGGATCATATTAATATTCAGCTTTAACTCTTGCTGTCTGCTCTGCTACCTTCCTAATCATAAATTTAACTTTCCAAATGGCAGATTTTGAACCTAGGACAAAATTACACTGGGCACAAGTATAAATCATGTGAGGAGTGGCTGGAGAGCTGCCCTGCAGAAAGGAATCTGGGGCTGCTGGATCTGGGGCAGCCCGGCAGTGGGAGCCAGCTGTGTGCCCTGGCAGCCCAGAGGGCAAAATGCATCCAGGGCATCAAACACAGCAGCACCAGCTGGGCTAAAGAGGGGATTATCCCACTTTATTTGGTGTTGATGTGACCTCATCTTGAGCACTGAGCACAGTTCTGTACCCCACCATTTAAGGAGGACATGCAGGTGCTTGAATGTGGCCAGAGGAGGACAACAGAGCTGGTGAAGGGGCTGGAAGTCACCATCCTGTCAGGAATGGCTGAGCACTTTGGGATAGGACCGGAGGGAATGCCCTGAAGTTGTGTCAGGGGAGGATTAGGTTAGATTAGGAAAAAGGTGGAAATCAGAGGTGGTTGGACACTGGAACAGGGTCCCCAGGGAAGTGGTCACAGCACCAGCCTGACAGAGTTCAAGCAGAGTTTGGACAGTGCTCTCAGGCACGTGGTGTGACTTTTGGGGTGTCCTGTGCAGGTCCAGGAGTTGGACTCAATGAACCTTGTGGGTCCCTTCCAACTGAACATGTTCTATGATTCTGTGCTCTGTTCCTTGTACCTGTGGCTATAAAGCTGCTAGAGAAAGGTGTCTGTGACACAGATGCCTATTCAGAGATGTGGCAAACTTGTAGCAGCTCAGCACAGTGCAACACACTTCTTTAGTTGTTTTTCTGGTCAAAGGCTCCATTGCTGCTGCAGAATATGAGATTCTGGTAGTCTATATCTGACTTTTTTCCTATTTTTTTTTTTTTTTGGCAGGGGAGGGCAGTAGATGAAGTAATTTGAAAGATGCAAGAGTAAGACAAATGGAGACATGTCAAGAAAATACAGAAATATCTTGCATTTTAGTGCAATTCAGATAAGACATTTCTTATCTGAAGATGTAAGGGATGGAAAAATAATTTTAATCTATTCTTTGAATTGGTTTGTTCTTACCAGCTCTTGGCCTGGGGACAGCAGAGGTTAACAGCAGTGCAATATTTCCTGTACTTCTACATGACAGTGAGCAGGGTGATGGTGGTGAAATATGCTGTACTTGGACTACTTGCTCTAGCTTTAGTTTCAATGATTTTTTGGCCCCACAGATGATTGCTGGACTCAATATTTTATTTCTTTTATTTATTAGTCAAACCTGAACTCCTATGAGCTTAATGGTTTCCACACTAAGATATATAGGAAGCTGGCTGAAGCAATCACATTAATAAATTCTTTTTGAGAAGTGTGATATATTGCTGAGTTAGAAGAATTTGCAGATATTAGACAGGGAATGATTAGCTCTATAGGAACACTGGGAAAAAGTCCTGAGAGAAGTACAGTAAACTGAATGTCAGTTACTGATATATGCTGATGAGGAAGAAGAAAAATACCAAAATGGAAGGTAGACCCAGCATCTCCATATGAAAGAATAGTAAATAATTTCTATTTTACTCAGTTTGCATTGAATACTATCTCCAGTTTTGGGTATCTACAGTTTAAAATGTGAATAAGGGTGATCAGAAACCTAAAAAAAACCATGATGTAAAAAATTAATTTTACACGAATGTTTTGTGTAAAAAAAACCCCAAACCACTAGGGACACATGGGAAAAGTGCTTAAATATGTGAAGTGCTTTTGTGAGAAAGAGTAAAGAATTGTTCTCTGTGTCTGCTGGGAAAGTAACAAATAACAAGCTTGAGTTGTGGCAAAGAATTCTGGTTTTGGAAACTACTCTGTAGGGAGTTATGTGTTTTGTGGGGTTGGTGGTTGGAGACAGAGACCACACCCCCCTCAGATCCCTGTGACAGCAGAGAGCTTTACTGTTCAAACTGACTTTATGCAGGGGGTTTGAAGCACGCTGATCTGCTGCTGGTTGGTGTGACCCCCACCCGGCCCAGCTCCCTGAGCAGTCTGCAGCTTGGGATGGAATGTGAGTGGTGAAGTCTTGTGGAGATTTGAATCCAGCCTATCCCTGCTCATCTCAGGACTTGTTTTACCTCTAGGCTGGCTGAGGTTGAAGGTCTGATATGACCAAATTTATTTGGCAGCTACAAGCCAGCTGCAACTGATACAGGGAACAAATATCTAATGTTTAGAATCACAAAGGATCTCAGGTTGTACAATCTCCATCCTTTGAGGTTTTTAACAGAAGGTTCTAGTTAGGCCAATATATATTAGAAATGGCTTAAATACATAATATTTTGCTTTGGACAAAGATTAAACAAGAAGCAGTCTCCTGATAACTTTTAACTGTTTAGCACTCTTCAGTGTTCGTTAAATTTCTGACACTAATGTGATCCACTTATTGTTTGTTCTACCAAATAGAGCCTTAAAGGTTGAGCATGTTCTTTGTTGAACACATCATTGGCTGGTTTCAGTTTTGGGGTGCTCCTGGGTTTTTCCTCTATTTTTTTGCTGACTTTGTAACATAAATAAATGTGTCTTCTAAGAATAGTGTATTCTGTGAGAGTTCATTTTGTAACTTCTGCTTGGAAAGAAAAACAGTGGAACTTGGTCTGTTGATCTTTAGGAGTGCAAAGTAAGAACTGTGGCTGCAGCCAGTGTTTTTCTGGGTGCTACTGAGAGAAATTAGTGATGAATTACCTTTAAGGGCCACAGCCACACGTGAGCCTTTTGTGTTATGATAAATCCACCTGAGCTACAGCTGTGCTTGGTGGGGTGAAAGCTGTGAACGCTGCATAGTGCCAACAAGTGGAATGCTTTAGTTATTTACCCAACTGAAAGGGTATGATTTGGTATAAAGGACCTCTTTACTCGTTCTTACAGATCTGCCCAAAATTTTGGTCTGAGAGTGACACAGTCTATAGGCTGCAGCACTCTTGGATCTGATTCTAGCTGAGAACTTCACTGTACAGCTTTCATCTTCAAAAGGAGCAGAAGTAGAAAGCAGCAAAACTGGATGTATATAATTTGGGAAAGGAAAATAAGATACTGTAAATATTTTGTATTATCATTTCTGTGTCTGTTACTTTCAAAACATAGCATGACAACCATTAATGTCATTAAGTGAATGGCAGTGAGACAACCACAGTAATTATGAATGAAAGGGATATTTTGGTGTTGGTAACATAGGAATAAATAGATAAACTTGGCAGCTGATTAGGAGAGACAGTAAGTGAACTGAGAAGAGCTTTATTTAATACAATTAGGAAAACCTGCGTTATCAAATCTTGAGGTATAGTCTTCAACCATCTAGTGACTAAGCACAAATGCTCTTCACATTGTATTCAATAAATGTCATTCTTTTTATTATCTTCTTTTTGAATAACAAGCTAAACAAAATGAAAGTGTTTGAGTGTCTACTTAATAAGAAATTGATATACTGAAATCACTATTTCTGTATAGTTAAGTGACATCTTTAATTTAGATATAAGTAATTACCACTGGAGCTGTAGTTAAAATGAAAATCATTATCATAGCATTAGTTTAAAAGTCAAAATTTGAAGAACAGAATCTATGTATTCCTAAGATGAATCTACTACTGTTGTTGTCTCTAGCTTCTGTAATTAGGTACAAAAACCCCTTGTTATGCCTCTTTTTATGATAATAGGCTAATAAACTCATGTACTTGACATATTCTTTTTTATTTATCTGAGTTGTACTCACTCTAGTCTCTTGAATTAGTTCAGATAAATACAGCCAAAGCCTATCTATCCTCCAGAAGTTTCTAGCTTTGGTTTGGCTGACTAGAGACTCAGGTCTGTACAGTTCTGTTCCCTGCTGCTGATCACATGTAGCTGACATTATTTTATTCTGAGGAGAGAGGATGTTTATCTGTTGAAAAATACAATGCTTGTGAAATACTGGATTAGCCTACAATGCCACTACATTTCATAATAGAGCAAAAGAGTACAGAAAAGAGCAGTTCATCAGCTTTGGTGCCAGGAATTGTCTTATCTCTACATCTTTATTTATGTGGAATTACTTATGATCTCTGCAGTCCTCCCTCTGCTGCTGTAAATTATATAACTGTGTTATATTTTGTCTGCAGCATATGGAAATCTGATACATTTTCCCAAATGGCTTGTAATCAGACAGAAGTAAAACCGGGTTTACATGGCAAGGATTTGGTAGTGGGGAAGTTGCAGGGGTGGCTTCCCTGAGGTGACATTGGGAGCCATCCCAATGTGTCACAGGGCTAGCTCCAGATTTTCCAAGGTGAACCTGCTGCTGCTCAAAGCTGAGCACATCAGTGATGCTGGTGGGGCCTTTGTCATCACTGTTATAAGAAAGGGTGAAAAAACCTGTGGGGCAGCTGGGAGAGAGGAGTGAGGGGAAAAAGAGGGGAACAACTCTGTAGACACCAAGATGAAGGAGGGGGAGGAGGTGGACTGGGTGTTATAGCAGAGACTCCTTGCAGCCTGTGGAGAGGAGCAGAAGGAGGTAAGCTGCCCTTCCTCAGCCCATGGGGAGCCATGGTGGGGCAGACATCCACTCTCATCCACTCTGCAGACAGTGGAGAGCCTGGGCCACAGCAATGCAAGCTCTGAAGGAGGCTGCAGCCCACAGACAGCCCACGGAGAGGAGCCCACGCTGGCACAGGTGTGCTGGCAGAGGTCACCCCTGGAAAGGACCCACCTTGGAGCTGTTCATGAAGGGCTTGTTCCTGTGGGAGGAACCCCACACTGGAGCAGGAGCAGCTGAGATGAAGCGTTTTGGGGTGACCACAACCCCTATTCCTCATCCCCCTGTGCTGCCTGAGAGGGGAGATAGAAGTCAAGAGTAAAGTTGAGCCAGGAAAGAAGGGAGGGTGGGAGAAACTTTATCAAGCTTTATAAATCTTTGTAAATAAAGAAAAATAATGAAAACCTGATCAGTCCTGGCTATTGCCTGTGAGTCTTTTCTGTATTCATGCCGTTTTCTCCACATCCACTGCTTAATTAATAATAAATAATTGATAGTCCAGCAATTCTGCCTAGAGAAGGACAACAGTTTTTAGCAGTCTTACCCCCCCCCTCCATTTTAGATTTCCAAGGAACTTAGATTTTAAGACCATCTAAAAGATGTAGACAAATGTACCTTTATCCTGAAATCTTAGGAAAGGAAGTTCTATGTGCTACCATGAAGGTGAAGGAGGGTAAAATACCCAGGGCAAATATTTTTTTTTCTGTCTTTTTCTCCAGTTTAAAAATCAATACGTTTCTTTAGCATGCCCACAGAGATCATGCAAAGAAATTATTTCCTATTACAATAGTTAGGGTTTGTCTTGAATTGCCTACAGGCAGAGTTGGATGATCTAACAGGGGATGAGTGATAGAGCACAGCTATACCACCACATTGAATATATTGTGTGGATTTAGAGACAGAAGTTACACTTGCTGTTTCTTTCAAGCAGAAAACAGTCTGTTATCCTGTCATTGTATTTGTACCAGCATGTTTTAATGATCCCAGCTTCGACCATCATTTCACATCCCCTTCTCTGTTTTCCCTTCTTCATACCTAGACTTATAGTATCACAGGAAAACTCAGTTTGGAAGGGACCTCTGAAGGGTTCTAGCCCATCCTCCTGCTCAGAGCAAGGTCAGCTCTGAGGTCAGTCCAGATTGTTCAGAGCTTTATTCAGATGAGTTTTGAGACACTCAAATGAGTGAGGCTGCACAACCTGTCTGGGCCATGAGGCTCAATGCTCACCTGAGCTTACTCCAGTTTATCAAGTGTCCTTGTTGTATCAAGGGCAGGCTGCAGAAAGGGATGCAGTATTTCAGGAAGGGTCTGATGACTTTTTAATAAAGCAGTATGATCCCTCCCCTCTGTCTGCTGGCCCTGTTCCTGCTAATAAAGTCTGGAATGCTGTTTACCATCTCTCTGCCTGAACATGCTGCTGACTCATGCTCAATTTGCTGCCCTTCCAGCCAGGCAGTGCCCAGCCTATGCCATTGCAAGAGTTTCTCCCTTCTTAAATACAGGACTTTGTATCTGTCCTTGCTGAATTTCATGACCTCCCTGTCAATTCATGCCTCTAGCCTGTCCAACTCTCCCTGGGTGGCAGCCTTGTCCTGGGCTTAAGCTGAGCCAAGGGAAATATAGATTGGATATTAGGGAAAAGTTTTTTATGGAAAGAGTGATAAAGTTCTGGACTGGCCTGCCTGGGGAGGTGGTGGAGTCACCATCCCTGGATGTGTTCAAAAAAAGCCTGGATGTGGCACTGAGTGCCATGGTCTGGTTGAGGTGTTTGGGCTGGGTTGGCCTCAATGGTCTTAAAGGTCTCATCCAAGGTAGGGATTCTGAGCATGTCAACTGATCTCCCCTAATCTGAGGCCATCTGCAAACTGGATGGTTGTGCATTCCATTGCCTCCTCCAGGTCTTTGATAAAGATCCTATTGTGTAATTCTGTATGAACATCCTTTGCCATACTTTTTGCTCTAATGCAATTGTTTCTTAGCTGAAAATATTTTTATTCTTGATCCTTGTGCTCAGATGTGCATGGCTTTAAGCAGTCAGTGTGAATCTCTGTAAATTATGCTTAAATCTGGTGCAAATGAAAAAGTTCACTGAGATTTTGTGCCAGTTTTAGTAGCCTCTTTAAGACATTTTAGAAATCAGTATTGCTGTTAAGTCATAGCTTTCAGAATTTATTTCCAAGTAGATGAATGATATTTCACATCTGGTTCCATGCAAGGTGACTGCAGGAAAGTGAGGGTGGTTTTCCAAGGGTGAGGGTGGTTATGCCACTTTGCTCTGAGGACAGTTCCTTCCACCAGAGAGGGAGCAGATTCAGCTGAAAGGCAGCAGTTGACACAGTTACCCTCAATAAGCCAGAGAAATGCTATGGGAAATATTTCTGTGCAAAACCAAAAACTTCCAGTGCAAATGAAAAAAGTCCAAATCTTGAATTAATGTTTCATTTAATATATTGTGTTACTGTATCAGTTGTATGAGTCTTTTTTATTTTTTTCCCCCCAAAAAGGATAGCTGTGCCTGAAGGAAAAGGAAGTTGAAGAGGCCAGCAAAGCTTCTGCTGAGATAGGTAGCGGTGCTGGGTTAATGGTAGAGCTTGACCTCAAAGGGTTTTTCCAACCTAAACAATTCAGTGATTCTGTATCCAACACCTTCCTCTTCCTACTTCTGCACCAGTCACCTTCAGGGGAAGGGAACCTGCTTCAGCTACTCATCAATTTTATACCTGTTGGTTTCCCTCAAATAGCTTGTCCTGTTTCCTGAGACCTTATGTCAATCCTTAATGTTTTTATTTATATCCTAAAAGAGACACAAAGCATCAGAGCCCTTCAGTTAAAGTGCTTGCAAACATAAAGGCAGTCCTGCCTACTAATGTAAGATGCTTGTGAATTATGATCTTCACTGGAAATGGAAAAGATCATCAAATGATTGAATAAATTTGGCTTAAAATTTTCTGTGTCAAAGTTCCACTGTTGCTCACGGGGTCATAAGCAACTGCCATTTTTAAATATTGGAGCTGGACTTCTAGGTCACAATTTAAATACCTCTGAAAATTGGATTCTGGAGCGTGAATCTTGTTATTTCTAAGAGAAATGGAATGCCTGACTCAGATCTTTTAGCACATTTACACAGTTAGGGTCCATGTTGTATAATCAGCTGTCTGAATGGCTTGAGACACTTGATCCGTGCACTGGGGCAGAGGCTGAGTTGCAATCCTTAATCTGATCATGTTTCATCTCTGAGCTGCATATCTGACAGTATAGGCATAGCTTCTGATTAGCCTGACAATCAAAAATAAGGAGCTGGAGTGTGACTTCTCAGAACATGCTGGGAATGTGTATGCCCCAAAACCATTGATTTTCAGTTGGAGTGGACACTTGGCCTACTTAAAGCTTTCAGAAATTCCCAATCAAGACAAATAACTGGAAGCAGGCATTTGTTATGCTCTCAGTGTAGAGGGACTGGTGTTAGTAAGTGGCAGGGTAAATCATTGCATGGGAAGGAAAATGTACTTCAGGCTGATGATACTTGTGCTTCTTGCCCAGCTGCAAGGCTGTGATTCTGGAACAAGAGAGTATGGAAAGGAAGAAGGAGGTTCCCTTCAACTTATTGCAGCTGTACAAGTTAAGGAGACCCACTAAAATAAACAAACAAACAAAAAAAAACCCAAAAACCCCTGCACAAACCAAAAGAGAAAATGCTTTAAGAGCAGCTGGTAAATTGAGACAAAAATGTCATTGCCTCAACCCATAATGAAATATAGTGCTGTGAAAATGCTGCTTCCTCATCTGGAAGTAACCAACCATTTCACCTGGTGTCATTTTATCTGATCTGACATGGAGACGTGAAGTCCCCCAGAGCATCTTACAAATTTAGAAGGGAGTTTGTTGACAAAAATTCTCCTGTCAGTCAAGATCATGTAATCACAGCTTCTTCCTGATGGACAAAACATTTGTATTTAGATATCCCATTTACATTTAACAAATCAACTAAACTGGGATAGAATTTCTGCATTTGTAAGCTATTTTTGCTTTAAACTGAACATTTGAGAGAAGGGCAGAAAGGTTGCACTGGCATCAATATTATGCAAGGTGAGGGCAGTGGGGGTGTGCAGTGGCCATCACCAGGGAGCTGAACCAGGGCTGGGAGCTGCTGCATTCTCCTGGGAAGGACTTGGTGGCAGAAGCTTCATCTGGAGGGGCTGGCACACACCTGCACTTTCCAGGTGCTGTTTAGCTGCTCCTTAGGCAACGGTGGACCAGAGTGCTGTGAACAGGTGCTGCAAAAGCAGCTTGAATTGAGGAGCTGGGAGGATGCAGGGCTTCCAGAGCACGGCCTGGGCTTTTCATAGTTGCTCTTCCCAGTTTGTGCAGCATTTTGAGTCTCTGCTTTCAGTTCTGCTGGGAGCTGCTTCTGGCTGCTCTGGGAATGGCTGAATCCTGCTTTGGGAGGGTGAAGCTGCTGGGGAGCAGCAGTGTCAGCCTTGTCCCAGCTGTTAGCAGAGCAGACACACAGTATCTCTGCTCACACTTGCCTGCAGCGGTGTGGAGGGGGTGCAGGGGTGGCCTCAGCACCCCAGAGGGCAGGTTCCCTCTCACAGACTGGTGCCAAAGCCCTTTGCCTGTTGGAGCCCTTGACTTGGGTGGCACATCAAGGGGGGCTACTGCTGGTCTGTGTGGGGCTGCAGAGCTCCAGGGGCCTCTCCTGGGGACCCACACACTGACTTGCCTGGGGAAGGAGCTGCTGGGGGGCAGTGCTGCCACTGAGGGGGACCTGGGCAACCTGAAGAAATGAGCTGGCAGGAATCTTACAAGAATATTCAGCAAAAGCATGTGTAAGGTTTTTCCAGGGGGATGGAACCACCTTGTGTAAAATGGTGGGCTGGGGATGAAGTGCCTGGGAGGCACTGGTACAGAAAGGGATCTGAGGGGCCTGGAGAACTGCAATTTGCATGAGAACCAGCAGGGAGCCCTTACAGCAAGGAAACCCACCTGTTCCCCTCGGCTGCATGGGCAAAAGCTTATCCAGCAGGTCAGGGGAAGGTCCTTGGTATTTGTGAGACTGACTGTGGAGCACTATGTCCAGTTTTGGGCTGGACGAGAAGGATGTCAGCTTATGGACACCAAATGAGCTGGCCAGGGGACTGTAGCAATGGCATTCAACAGAAGGCTGAAAGAGCTGAATCAGCTGAGGGTCAGAAATGGCAAGAGACCACCTCAGTATTGACAACAAGTACCTGAGTGAAGGGTGTAGAGGAGATTGAGCTAGATTTGTCTTGGAGGTATGATAAGAGGCAGTAGACACATGATATATAAGAGTATATATGATATATAAAAGTATATGATGAGAGGCAGTAGACACAGGGTGTAATATGGAAAAGTCTGATTAGATGTTACAAAATATATTTTTACCATGGTGGTGATGAGGTACAGGAACTGGTTTCCAGAAGAGGTTGTGGACATGTTGAAGACCCAAGCTGACACACCTCTGAGCAAAATGATCCAATTATACTTGCTTTGAGCTGAAGGCTGGACCAAGCACCTAATTATTCTAATATTCTGTAATCTCATATTTTTATGGAAAAGTTGGACTTTCTCTTTGTAATAGTAATAAATAGTAATAAATAGTAATAGTAACAACAACAATAATAATGATGATGATATTTCCTGAGGTCTGTATTAAGTAGACCCACACCAGGAAATTTCTTATTTATAAAAATATTTTCTTTCTGGAAAAATTACTCATTTACATTCAACAAACTGAGCACCAAAACACAGTTAAGATATAAATTTATATAGCTTTGTTCAGACTGGAAATTCAGAAAGACCTGTTTAGCTGCTTTAAAGCACATGCATTTCACTTGGTCACATGAATTTCACTGTAAGAAGCAAGGACTTTTAGATGTTGCACTATCATATAATATTATGCCTAACTCTTGTTGAGTAACTGCTCTAATAATGTCAGGTTTAAGCCCTACTAGGAGGATTTAGTCTTAGGGGTTTTTTAACTTTTATCTTGTGTTTCTTAGCCTTTGCATACTTTTGCTAGCTTATTTTTTTCTGTAAAATTGCCAGGTATTCTCTGAAGTTTCACTGGAAGATGTTTACTATGTATATTTATTTCTCAGGATATTAAAATCAAGGTTCTTAGTTTCTTGATTTAAAAATATCTCTTTTTCTTCTCATCCAGGTCAATATAAGCAGCCTGTGCAGAGCACTGCATTCATAAATGTGAAACAAGCCCGCACCATCATGTTTGGCACTAAGAGGTCAGTTTCCACCATTTTTGTTATGCTTTTCATCTCAAAAAAACCAAAATAGTATGGCTGTTGTGACTAATCTGAAATTTTTTACGTTTTCTAAAAATATTGTTGTACAAAACACATCAGCTAGATATGTTACTTTTTCTATTTTAATGGTAAGGTTTTCTTTGCTGTAAAGCTCTGGTCTACTTTGTCAGGTACGTGCCATGCAGGCCAGTTAGCCTAAATGGCAAAGAGAATCCCCAAGGCAAGAATGCCAAATGTACAATGTGTAAGAATGCCACTGTACTAGTGCTGGAGGACATCCCTCCTGCTTTCTAGTATGGAAAATACCACCAGGACAGCAAAGCACAAGTCTAAGATAGGTTCATTTCTGTCATTTTAGGGAGTCTGTACTGATATGAGGTAGCGTCCATCTATTACTGTCTTTGATTTAATGTCATACCCTAAATGTCTCCAAAAAATCAACAGTTTTGAGTCCATGTGTCTTTGATAAGCATCAGGTAACCTGTATCTGTCATCAGCCAGTGTGCCCCTGCTCCCCCCAGCCCCTGCAGCCACAGGAGCCCTCACGGCACCCTGAGACACCTGGTCAGGGTATCAGCTACTGCACCTCTGGGTCTCCTGCAGGGCAGTGAGATTTCCCTGTGTAACAGAGATGCTATAGAACATCCCCCACATTGAGAACTCCCTGGTTTTTGGGGTTTTAGTAGAGGCTAGTCAAAGGCTTCAGCGCTTGTGCCCCAGTTGCACGGCGGCCCAGTGAAATCTTTGCCCTGTGCAGCAGCAGAGCTCCTTTAATCTGGCGCCTGGAGAAACACCTCACTCTTCTGAGTTGGTGTGAAGGGGGAGGCTGCCTTGCCCTTAAGAGGCACATTTGAAGAAGCATCTTGCATGTCTGCAGGAGTGAGAGGTGGCAAATGATAAGAAAAATCTGCTTGTTTTTCTGAAGCTCCTGCTTGGGTTGCAGGAGGTTTCAGAGTGGGCTGCAGCCCTGTTGGGGTCAGGGCGCTGCCGGGGCTCCCCAGCTCCTGCGCTCCTGCTCACAGGGCCACGAATTCAGCTTTGTGTCTGGCTGAAGGGGCACTGGCAGCCAGCTCCAGACTGCTACCTTGTATACAAGATGCATATGTAATACATTTTTAGGGTATCTTTCCAGGAAAATGAAACTTTGTGTTTTTAGATAAGGACAGAATCCGTTGTTTTGTCAGTGTGATGGGTATGAGATAACTGCTGAAGAGGGTACAGTAACAATCAAACACTTCCCATTTGAGGATTTCTGCTTTTAATTAATTGTCTTTGCAGAATATTAGCACTCAAGTAAATCAAAGGCATTGTACTAAGTGACATAATTTATTATATTACATTGTATTTAGGTGGGCTAGTTATTTTTTCCAGTGTGTAGTTTAACCCATTATGAACTCTCTATGGCCTGACCTAAACTTTTTTTCCCTCCTAGGATCACCTCTTTATCTTAGTGTTATAAAGAAATGGCAAAATTAAGAATTTTTTTATTAGTAGGCTTGAAATTTTATTTTTTTATCTTTTTCCTCACAAATTTAATCTTGATTACTATGCAAATGAAAATTCCTCATAAAGAATATTACAAACAATGTGAAATTCTCTTCCATATCTACAAACAAGGTTTTATGAAAAAAAAGTGCATTTGGGGAGCAGAAGCTCTTTGTTTCTCTGCTGTACCGTGTTCTGCTGTGCCTCACTTTATGCAGATTCTCAGTTTGCAATAAATAAAAGGAGGAAAAGAGTCACAGTAGACCTCCATAACAGTAGCCTTCTATGTGTAGATGAGGACATTACAATTACAAGTATTCTTGAGATTGGTACCATGTTTTAGTTAGGCAGTGATTGAATACTTGTCAGATATTCTGTTCTAACTATTGCAGTATGTTTTGGACTTAATTTTCATAGAGAACCATTTATTGTGATCAAGAAAATCTTGAGGTTCTGTTGATTATTTTTAAAGGCTGTAAATGCCTATAAATTAACTGCCTCTGTTGACAGTTTTTGAAATCTTAGTTTGATACATTAGTTCTTTTCCTAAAAAGAAATATTGTATTCATTTGGAGATATAATGAAGAACAAATGTATTTTTCTGGAGGAAAGGATAACTTAAGATTTATTTTCTTGCAAAATTTGGTTTTAATTCATTCTAATAGTACATTACTAATTATAATCTCCATGACACTTTTCATGAAATTGCATAACTTTGACTCAAAAATAGAGTTATCTCCTGTCACCAGATCTATGGAAGTTGTCTGGTGTATATTGTATCTCAACTGCTTTTTCATTGAAAATTTTCTCTTAATTTTGCATATAAAGTTAATTTTTAGGGGATAATCCCTGTTGGATGGGCTGGTAAAAGTGACTCTCCAATCACAATAGCTTTGAAAAATTTTGTATGTGAGGCAGATATTTCTCAGCTGCTTTATAAGAGACTGTTGCTAATGGGAACTGACAAAGCTAACAAAGAGGTGAATTCCTCTTAATTTCAGTTTAATTTGAGAGCTGATGCCATGATTTTAAATGCTGATCTGTTGTTCTCTGCGTTGTTATTATGTTCTCTTCTCACCCATTGCTCTATCATGCTATTTTTTTCTCCAATTAATTTAATCTGCAATAAACACCAGCATTGAAATAGCAGAGGTCAGTACATATTCCAGTGAGTTCCTGTGTGTTGTATTATTCATGTTTTATACTTACTGCCATCTTTCAAGAGCAATTGCTGATACCATTCTCCTCAAGTGGAACACAAAAGTGTTTAAATAACTTTAGGGAAGGGATTTTTACTTTGTGGGAACGAGCCTTATGTATGGAAGAAGCACAGCAAAGAGAGGCCCCAAATCAGTGCATCCCCAGGATCTGCAAGGTCGGTCTTGTTGGAACCCTAGATACTAAGAATTTTAAACTTTCTGTGCTGAAAGGCACAGAGCCACAAGAGAACACTGAATTTGACCTAAGACTGTAGAGAAGGCTCCCAAAATTGATTAATAACACTGGGATTATGGGTGTGTAATTAATTAGAAGTGTGATCTCACAGAGTGAAAAAACTTAGATTTAAGATTTTAGTAGGTAGTAATATATGAGAGCCAAGGTAGAAGGTCTAACTGTCTGCCTACCACTGTTATCATGATGTTTAGGGATGTTGTATTTGCAGGGAGACCCGTGGCAGAGAGGAATGATGAATCTGACTCCATGTTCTCAAAAGGCTAATTTATTATTTTATGATACTTTATTGTATTGAAGAATACTATACTATACTATACTGAAGAATATATATAAGAATGTATATATACTGAAGAATACAGAAAGGATAGTTATACCATGCTAAAAAGATACTACTGAAAACTCATTACTCTTTCCAGAGTCCCAACACAGCTTGGCCCTGATTGGCCAATGAATGAAAACAACTCACACCAGAATCCAGTGAAACAATCAGCTGTGGGTAAACAATCTTCAAACACATTCCACATGTGAGCACATCACAGGAGAAGCAAATGAGATAAGAATTGTTTTCCTTTTTCTTGGAGGCTTCTCAGGAGAAAAATCTGGGGCGAAGAGATTTTTCCAGAGAATGTGAATGCCACACAGGGATATTCTTATCTGCAGTTATTTATGTTCTGTAGTTTGGAAACCTCATGTTGTATAGCTCATTTAAACTGTCCATGCAACTGGAGAGTATTTCTCCTGCTTGGCTCACTCAGCTTTCTTTTCCTTCTCTAGCCTAGATTGGAGTACTTCAAAAGATAGCCTAAGTGACAAATCCAGCCCTCAGAGCCAAGCCATTTGGTCCCTAAATGAGTTTAGCAGATTGAAGGAAGCGATTGTGAGAAGCAGGATGTGAGGAGTACGAGGACATTTGCTGAAGTGTGCGTGTGATAGTGCTCTGTTCCAGGAGCTGCATCCATTTGTGCCTTCGTTAAGAGCCTTGCACATGGTATCTGTTCTAGTTAGTCTTGCAGAGAATACCACATTCGTCCTGTAAGTCCACTAGTCCTGAGGGTCCACTAGTACCTCTGGGTAGTTAGAAATTAGCTGCCACATCCAACTCTGTTTGCTGCAAGAAGTATGGTGCCTCCTTCTCCTCCTTTGCTTTGAACCTCAGGAAGGTCCATAGGGCCGAGAGAGTGGCTCTTGTGTGATCTGCTGCCAGCACTTAGGCTGTTGAGGGCTAGTGTTACCAGGTTTAACTCAAGCTATTTTGGAGAAAGAAAAAGAAAAAAAAAAAAAAAAAAGAGGAAAGGACTCTGATTACCCTAATAAGATCTCAGCATTTTAACTGTACTCTTTTTTGTGGAGAGCGTTTTATTTACATTTAGGATGTGATTCCAGCCTCAGGCACTGTGGCCAGGGCAGCTGGTAGCTTCTGCTGGGTGCTGATGGCTGGTTTGGTGCTTTGTGATGGTTGGCCAGGTCAGTCTTGGCCAGTGGTCCAAGAGTTTCATAACACAGCATTTGTTTCTGGAGGCAAATTATTTTCTTTCCAAATTGTACTCCAGTCAGCCATCCTGGAAAGCTGCAGTCAATTTTCTTAGGCAAGGTCTGTCAGCAGCAATTTGAGTCCTGTGATAAATAGAAAACAAACCTCTCTTCCAGTGTCTAATTATATTGCCATGTTTATAAACTTAGATAATAGTTAAGCTGGACAAATAGTATGATTGGTATAGGAGGATGATGAGATTTGGAAAGACACATCAGCTTTTTAGTCACTGACAATTACTGACTTTCTCATATCTAGTTTTGATTAGAAAGTTAAGGAAATAATGTTTATTTATGTTATAAACTCCTGATATGAACAGACTGTAGTGTTTTCAAGATTATTTTCAAGATAATATAAGCCTAATTTCTTCTTTTCTTATAGTTACAGGGAGACTGTGTTCACACAGGGTTTCTAAACTTCATGGTTTTAATTGCATTAGACCTGAACTATTGCTATGTTTGTCCTGATACCTCTGCCAGATTCTGAAGCATGGCAAATGGATGCCCACAAAGCCCTGTCCATTACTGAACACTAGGACCATATGCCAAAGTTTTTTCTTTGGGATTTGCAAGTGTACAAAAATAATTATCTGGTTTCACCCTAATTCTGGTGCTCACCATCCCCTTTCTTTTGCTTTTTAATTGGAAGTGACACTCTTTGAATGAAGCTATACCATATTTTGTGAATGTATTCTCTGTTACAGAATTAACTATTTTATTGCTAAACTTTGTTATGGTAGTGAACTGCAAAATAATATCTATTGGCATGGACTCTTTTTAAGTTCACTACCAAAATATGAGCTTTTAATTTCTTGCACTGTTTCATTGCTTAGGGATCTGGAGGCTGACTAATGTAAAATGATAAGGCAGCTGTGATACGGATTTTATTCAACCAGAACAGATGCAATCTAGAATACAGATGTACATGGGCAGCACAGAGTGTAACAGACACAGACAGGGGTACAGAGTGGGGAACAGAGCAGAACTTGACACTGTGTAAGCAGTAGCCAAAACACTGATGTGTTACCAACAGTCTTTTAATCACAAATTCAAAACACACCACCATATGGTCTGCTGTGAAGAAAATTAGCTGCATCCCAGCCCAACCCAGTGCAATGCAAAAACCCCAATCAGTGTTCATATGCTGAAGCTTAAGCTCCAATAGAATGATTGTATGTCTAATAAAAGATAGAAAATACGTATTTTTAGTTTTAAATCCATCCAATAAAAATGTGACTTCCTACACACACAAATAAAGTCACAAAATTTTTACACAATCATGAACAGCTTTAAAAAATTTCTTGAAGCAACTGCATCCCTAATTAGAAAATGTGAATCAAATCCTGAATATATTGGATGTTTTAAGAAATGAAAGTATAAAATAATTTAAGTCTGTTTAAACTTCTCTAAATGGTTAATGTGTTCTCAATTTTATTTTTACAGAACTCTATTTCACAGTAAGGCTCTACTTTGTCTTATGTAGAGCCTTTTAAAGGCATATACATGAGCTAACTAAATAATTTGGCATGTATATTTTGTTAAAGTCATCTCTATTTCTACAACAACTTCATGCCCTAGGTCCAATACTCAGAAGTATTTAATTATCCTAATTGTGTTTATTTGCTATATCTTGGAGTTTCTGTAGAAGTGTCTGATCATTGCCTGCAGATTATTTAATTATAGGATTACACTTGCACTTCAGCTATAACCTTTAATACCACAAGTTCCTTCTTCAAATGGAAGAAGATTTCAAAGGCTGGCGCTTGAAAATACAAAAAGAATCTTACATCTTAGTGACAGGATTGGGTTTTTTTTGTTTTCTTTGCAGTGGAATGAAAAGTGTTTATTTGTTTCTCAGTTGATCTCAGACAATAAATGTGTGAGCAAAACTGCAGACACCTTTCTTTTTGTGGTTCCAGATCCCTTATGCTTCAGAAGATTCAGGAGGCAGAGAATTTCTGAGCAAGACCTTAAGATATACTGTGTACATGGCTTGGCTTTTTACTTTACAGGGATGTGTTTCCTGTTACACCCTGTTCACATTCCTGCAGAAAGGAAAACTGCTGCATTTCCATAATCAGTGGAATTCTTTTTGCTTCTATTCTAGAAGTCAGGATTTCATATGAATTTTCTAATAATGGTCTTTAGCAAGAGTATGCAGGATGAGAAAAATGTTTTGTTTTTCTTTTTAAAAACTGCATTTGCAGGAAAAATATGCCAAGATATAAACTGAAGGTCAGTCTTGCTGAAAGATGAATTCAGTTGAAGGCACTCATGCCCCAATTCAGTCATTTCTGCAGGCACAGGAAAGCATGAAGAAATTTCCCAGGCAAGGATGAACTTTTCCTCATGCTCAGATTTCATGCTGAGCTTGGGCCTCAGTGCCCTGCAGATATCTCCTGTTAGTGGTATATATCTAGTCTTAGCAGAGCTGCTCCTGGTAGATTCTGCTGCAAAAATAGCTTAGTAACATTTCTCTGATTGTTAGGAAATGAAATCTGTAGATTAGAGAATTATTATTGCTGCTACATGTGAAACTTACTCTTAATTTGAAACCACTCTTGTTTAATTCCAACTTCAATGTGAAAAGCACCCATGTGACAATCAGCACTTAACAGAGCTAAGTGGCATCATCCAACTTGTGCTGCATTTTCATATGGAAGAATGGCTATACTGGTGGTCAGAAATACATTTTCTCTCAGGGTTAGCTTGCCAGATGCATCTCTGAAGCCTTCTGAAGCAGAACTGGTACCATATAATGAAAGCAGTTGCTGTGTCTTACAGACTTTTTCAGATGCTTTTGGCAATTGCATGAATTCTCAGATGTCTCCCTTTTTTTGGATGCTTTTTTAAATCCCTGTTTACAGGGACAACACTGTATCAGACTGAAAGGCTTTTCTCCCTGTTCTTTATTTCTTAACAAAAATCCCAATATCCTGATAAAAACCAGATCTCATTTCACAATGTGCTATGTCTGCATCCTGCTTGTATATGTACAAAATCCCCAGGTTAAGTTTTCAGCATGGTGAATAATGGATATCTGCACAAGTCCCATGCTTTGTTAATGGGATTTTTTTATGCTGCTCCCCGATACCTTTTTAAACACTCACGCTGGTGATGTATTTTATTATGGTCTTACAGAAGACACTTTGGTAAAGTGTATTCTGATTCTGTATTCAGCAACATGAATCAGTCCCAGGGAACGGGCCCAGCTCACTGTCTGTGTCTGTGCTGTATTGCTGCCGACAGTGGTCATGGGCTATTGGCTCCTTTTTTATGTGGCCATAAATTGCCTGTTTTGCTGACACTTTAAAGTAAATGAAGGATAGTATCAGCACTGCTAGCTTTCTGGCAGGAAGCCTAAGAGCAACTTGGTATACCTTGTGTGCCTAACTAATGCCACTTCAATGGAAGGTTTTAATTAAGTGCATGTCTGTGTGTGCAGAGAAGAAACCAAAGGCATTTGGTAAAAAGAAAGTGTATCTGCTCCAGAGTCACTGAGGAGAAATTTGGTGGGAGCACTAAATGGCTTTCAATTAATTGGAAAATATTTTCCTAAATATTATCAGAAAAGACAAAAAATCAGTCTGAAGGGAAGACTATAACATTATTCTGTAGATCTAACCCATTTGCCCCATACTTGTAAGATGTCATAGTAGTACAAGTTAGAGGAGTAGAAGTTGTAAAACTAATCTGATATGCTGGATTTTATCAAGATCCCTATTTGTAGTTATGAGAAGAACACTGGAAACTGGTTTATCTGGAGCCAATATTTTTGATTTGTCCTTTCTGTAGCAGTTTCTAATCTTGCAAACATTCAAAAATTCATTAATACAAGTAAAATTTTTATAGCAAATATTTTATAACCAGGTAGCCATATTAAAACTCTAGCTGTTGAAACTGAACTTATCACATGGGAATTTCATCCCAATTTCCTCATTCTCACAGTTACAGGAAAAAAAGTGCACTCAGTTCTCTTCAGACTGTCTAGAGGGATTGCTCTTTATGAAAAAGAGAAGGTCTAAGGAGCAGAGATAATTCATTTACCACTAGATATGGTCCATGATTTATTTTGGATAATGTTTGGCATATAATTTATTGTTCTATCTGCATTACAGCAAAGCTCAAAGCAGGCAACCCTTTTTTTTGTGCAGGGCTTGTTACATCATACTGTATTTGCCTTAATCCCTATAATCTTTTTAAGGCTTCAATACAGAGTGCTTTCCACCCTTTTATCCATCTTTCAACCAAGGTAGAAACCTGCTTTATTGCTCACTAAATATTTTTCCAGAAGAAATGAAGTTTTCTCAACACAGTCTGAAACTTTGCAACAAACTCTGTGAGGAGCTAGAGATGACCACACAGTCTTAACTTTTGTCCCTGTTTGATCTTCCATCTCTGATGTAACTATGAGTTATTCTTTGCATTAAATAACCACAGTGAAAGAACAACACTTAAGCCTTGTCATGGCAAACTCGTTTGTTCCCCTGTATGACATATTAGATTAAAATAATGTTCTTCTGTGTACTGTCAGATAAAAGCTTCCCCCATTCCCAAAGCCCCATTTTTTTTTTGTTGTTTGTTTGTTTCTTAACATGGACAAGGTTATTTTCTGTACACAGAATTATATGTCTGATTTCCTGATATTACAGAGATGTGACTCCTGGGACTGGAATATTGGATTGGAAGGATACATGCTCTGTAGGAAGGACAGGAAGGGAAGATGAGTAGGGGCATCACCCTTTATGTCAATGACCATGTCCATATACAGCTGTACATGGAGCTCTGGGATGGATGAAGAGCTGGCCAATGGCTTGTGGGTCAGGACTGTAGGCAGGGCAGGGACAGGTGACATTATAAGGTTTGCTACAGGCCACCCAACCAGGAAAACCTAGTGGATGAGGCCCTCTGAGATAGAGTAGCAGCCTCATATTCTTACAAGCCCTGGCTCTTATGGGGAGCCTCCACCACCCTGATATCTTCTGGAGGGAGAACTTAGCAGGGCATAAACAATTTAAGAGGTTCCTGGAAAGCATCCCTTCCTTCTCCAATGGATAGAGGAGCCAGCAAGGAGAGTTGCTATGCTGGACCTTGTTCTCACCACACAAGAGAGGCTGGAGGGGAATGTGGAGCCCAAGGGCAGCCTTGTCTCCAGTGGCCATGAAATGGTGGAGGTCAATACCCTTTAGGGCAGCAGGGTGAGTGCACAGCAATCTCACTGCCCTGGACTCCAGGAAAGCAGACCTTGTCCCTCTTGAAGCGCTCCTCTTGGTAGAATACCATGGCATAAAGACTCATAGGGAAGAGGAAATAAAGAAAACTGCTTGATATTCAAAGATCACCTTCAAACTCAGCAGAGATGCAGCCTAACAAATAGGAAATCAGGCAAAAATGTTTGGAGGCTTCTGTGGATGAACAAGAAGCTTCTGGGTAAACTCAAACTCAGAAAAGAGTGTGCAAGCAAGGGCTCTTGTCTTAGGACAGATGCAGAGAAATTGTCTGGGCAATCAGGGGTCAAATGTGGAAAACTAAAACCCTGATAGAATCAAATCTAGTCAGGAACATCAAGGGCAACAAGAAAAGTTTCTATAGGAGTGTGAGTAATAAAAGACAGGCTAGGGAAATTGTGGGCCCTCTCCAGAAGGAAATGAGAGAGATCTTGTTACCTGGGGTGTGGAGAAGGTTGAGGTATCCAATGCCTCTTTTGCCTCAGTCTTCACCAACAAGTGCTCCAGCCACAGTGCCCAAGTCACAGAAAGCAAAGGCAGGAACCAGGAGAATGAAGCACCACACACTGGAAGAGAAGATCAGGTTCAAGACTATATAAGGAACATGAAGATGCACAAGCTCATGGGACTTGATGAGATGCATCCATGGGATCTGAGGGAGTTCTCAGAGAAGTTTCTAAGCCACTATACATAATACTTGAGAAGTCATGGCAGTCTGGTGAAATTCGCACTGACTGGAAGGCGGGAAACTAACCCCTGGTTTTAAAAATGAAAAGAAATGGAGACCTGAGGAACTACAGGCCAGACTGTCTCCCCTCTGTGCCTGGCAAGATCATGGAGCAGATCCTCCTAGTAACTGTGCTGAGGCACATGCAAAATAAGGATGTGCTGGTGATTGGCAACAGTTTCACTAAGAGCAAATCATGGCTGAAAAATTTGGTGGCCTTCTATGATGGGGTTGTAGTGTTGGAGGATAAGGGAAGGGCAACGGATTTCATCTACTGGGACTTGTGCAAAGCATCTGTCCCACACAGAATCACAGAATAATAAGGTTGGAAGAGACCTCTAAGATCACAGAGTCCAACCTATGCCCTAACACCTCAACTAGACTTTAGCGCCAAGTGCCATGTCCAGTCTTTTTTTAAACACACCCAGAGATGGTGATTCTACCATCTCTCTGTGAAGAGCATTCCAGTACTTTATTATTCTTTCCGTGAAAAATTTCTTCCTAATATCCAACCTATGCCTTCCCTGATGTAGCTTGAGACTGTGTCCTCTGGTTCTGTCAGTTGCTGCCCAGTGGAAGAGACTGACCCCCACCTGCCTACAGCCTCCCTTCAGGAAGTTGTAGACAGGGATAAGGTCACCATGGCATCCTCTGTCTCTAAAATGGAGAGCCATGGTTTTGATGGATGCACTACTCAGTGGATAAGGACATGGATGGTTGTTAAACTCAAAAACTTGCTGTCGAGAGCTGGATATCCATGTGCAGAGCAGTGACAAGTGACATTTTGCTGGGGTCAGCATTGGACTGCTGCTGTTTAACAGCTTTGTTGAGGACATGGGCAGGGGGATTGAACCTGGCAGGCACCCTTGGCAAGTTTGGCAATCACACCAAGCTCTGTGGTGTGGGTGACATACTGGAGGGAAGGGATGCCATCCAGAGGGACATGGACGAGCTTGAGGAGTGGGCCCATTCAAACCTCATGAAGTTCAACAAGGCCAGGTACAAGGTCCTGCGCAATGATTGGGGCATCCTCTTGGGCAGAGGATGGATTGAGAGCAGCCCTGAAGAAAAGGACTTGGGGGTGTTGGTGAATCAATAGCTCAGGATGTGCTGACAATGTGTGTTCTCAGCCCAGAAAGCCAAACGTGTCCTGGGATGCATCAAAAGCAGTGTGGGCACCAGGGCAATGGAGGGGATTCTACTCCTCAGCTCTGCTCTTGTGAGATCCCACCTGGAATTCTGTGTCCAGCCCTGGGGTCCCCAACACAACAGGGAAATGAACCTGTAGGAACAAGTCCAAAGAAAAGAGGCAAAGATGGTCAGAAGGCTGGAACACCTCTCCTGACAAGTCAGGCTGAGAGAACTGGGGTCTGTTCAGCCTGGAAAAGAGAAGGCTCCAGGGAGACCTCTTAGCACCTTTCAGCACCTAAAGAGGAGCTATGGAAGAGCTGAAGAGGGACTTTTCACAAGGACATGTGAACAAGGGATAATGTATTTAAACTGCCAGAGGGTAGGTTTAGATTAGATATAAGGAAGAAATTCCTTACTGTGAAGATGTCAAAACCATGGACCAGGTGCCCAGAGAAGTTGTGGGTGCTTGGAAGTGTTCAAGGCCAGGCTGAATGGAGCCTTGAGGCACCCTGGTCTAGCAGGAAGTGTCCCTGCCCACAGCACAGGTATTGGAACTAGATGACCCTTCCAACCCAAACCTTTCTATAATTCTATTTTAATGTCTTTATTCCTGCTATTGTTGTAAAAATGTAAGTCTGAAGAGTGAAATATGTAAAGCTTCCTTCTTAGCCTGTATGCTTCTTTCAAATGTATATAGTAGTTGGGGAATCTCCTGGCAAGGGGAGAAATAAATGCAACAGATGCATAGTAAGAGCAAAAACGCTATTAGAGTAGTTCCAAGAATTGAAGATGGCATTAAAAGGTTATTTACCTTGTGGCAAATAATTGCATTTTGCTTGACTTTTATTACTGTGAGAGATGAGAAATATTTTGGCATTTATTATGATAAGTGAGTTGTAAACAGAATGATCTTGTTTCTCTGGGTATTACAGAGCAATATTAGATGCCTCCACAGCTCATGACAAAGACAGGAATCCTTATTAACAACATAGGGAAAATCAGAAACCAGAAAAATTATGTATCTTAGAGTATTCCAATTAAAGTAATGAATACTGTGGTCTTAAAACCTTCATAAGATAATTGCTTCACATTAAGGTAGAGCAGTGGTCCTGTTCAGAGTGCAGGAAGACATGAGGAACATTGCCCTTGCCCAGACACTGGCTTGCACACGGATCCTCAGGCAGTGCACAGGCAGGCTCTGGAATATTTTGCAGCAGCATGTGAATGCTAATACTTTCAGAAAATGCCTGAATCCCATTTTTTTTAATGGGAAGGTGGTTAAACACTGCAAGAGTCTCTCACAAGATCGAATGGTCTCTGTCCTGGCAGACAATCAAAACTGGCTGGGGCCCTGAGCAATCTGCTGCAGCTGAGCTGGCTGTGGGTGGGGAGGATCCCAAGAGGCCCCACCAGCCCCAGTGACCTCCTTGCAGGGTCCTTCTTGCAGAAATATCACTACAATAAGAAACTTCTGAGCCCCAAATTTCTGGAAGCAATGAGGCTTTGTCCTACTGTTTGTCCTGCTGATTACCACTGTCTGTATTGATTTCTGTCTCAGGGCTGGTCTTGGCCACTATCCCAGAGGATGCTGATGCTGGGCATTGGGCTGATCCAGCATGGATGTCCTTGCATGTATTAAGAGGATATTGGGCTAGATTGCAGATAGGGAGTAAGTCTAACTGGGGAGGACAGATTAGTTAGAAGAGGAGACAATGCAGCTGCCTGCGATGCAGTCAGGGCAGCCCAGGAAGAGTCCTGGCACCAAGATTTTGCATGAAGTTTTGTTTTCTTATCAGTTCTATGATGTAAGGCTGAGGGGCCCTTCTCTTTGAGGAGACTTTGAAGATCCTGGGTGCTTTGGTGAGGAGTATGTTTAGCTGTGCAGCAATGGTGACCATCCAGCTAATGCTGTGCTGTGCTGGGGAGCTGCCAGAGCCTAGCCTAGCACTGGCACTAGCACTGAAGGAACAGGAAAATGAGTTAATTCTAGTTAAACCTGAGTGTGACATTCCTACCCTGAGATAAGGGTTATGATTTCTAGCTGCAAACCACTAGTGGTTTGGCTGACAGTAAAAAGACAGCATTATCTTTGAAAGGGGAGTGTGGCTTTTGAAAATGGAGCAAGACTGGCTTAAGGACAGGCATGCCTACCAAAAAATACTGTTTTATCCAGTAATTTTCATGAAGAGCACTAGCAGCAAAAAGAATAACAAGCTGCCCCATATTCTGACTGTGTCTGTCTGTAGGAGACCCAGATGCAAGCGTGGCTTGAGGCAGGTACCTTTTGCCTCTGCTGTCACAAGCGTCTCTGTGCTGTCGGAAACAGCTCTGTGTTACTTTCACTTTCCAGGCACGTGTGTTTCCTCATGTCAAAACTGCCCTTTGGACCTGCCCCTCTGCAGTAGGAGTGATGCCAGTAGAGATCCAGGACACTTGTACTGAGACATGAGCTGCTGCATGCCTCATCTTTAGTACAATGATTGACTTGCATTGTCTGAATTGGTTCCAGTTCACAAAGCTGACATTTATTTAACATCAGAGTTAGCCATCAATGTTCTTAACAGAGTTAGTCCAGTTTTCATGTTTTAATAATTGTGAACAGCATGGAACCCAAGGTAGATTCCTTTCAAGGTAGATTCATTAGGGCAAAAAGAAAGATCATTAGTGGCTGGTAATGGATTGTTTCTTGCAAAGATAAATGCAAATTCAGACGTGCTTTGAACTGTCAGTGTAGGCTTGCTTCAATGACAAAGGGAGCAGGTGAGCTGTGGTATCCTGATTATTCTTTTTACTTTGGTTTTAAAAAAAACCTTTGAAAACCACAAAGTGTTGGAAATATACTGTCCTATCCACTAATGAGCAGTAGAAGTAATGAGATATCTCAAAACTCCCTCAGTGTCCACATACTTAGCAGATACTTGTCTGAACTTCATCTATATCTTTTCAAAGTGATGCGTGGCTTTGGTGTGAGGAGAGAAACACTGGAAGTAGTTTCCATCTATTTCAGTCATTCAGTGACTCATGCTGAGTGGCAAGATCAGCTCAGATCTGGGTTTCTATTATGCTTTGTGATGGGCATATGAGATGTCTCTTCTGTTCTGTATTCTCCCCTAGTCCATGGGCAACATTCATAAAACCAGGAGGAGGAAAGTTTGCTGATAACCATTTGTTTGTAAGAAAAATTTTTATCTGAAGGAATAAGTTCTATGTAGAAATATCCTCACATATAGGATGGTGCAGTAGTGGTAATGGTAGAGTCTCAGCTTGCCCAGAAAATTATCTATTTCCCTGAAACCCTTCAAGGAGATTTCACACAGAGTGTGCAGTCTGCCTCTCTTCTTTCCCTTTCTGGTCAACAGGGGCTCTGCTTACATGTACAGCTCTGGCTGCAGCTGCAAGGGAATCCTTATTCCTTATTAATTTAAAGGTTGTATTTAATAGAGGCTTCCTTAAAGCAAACTGGCCTTTGGTAAAGCACAGCAGCTTTCTGTATATTTTATCTTGTGTTTGCATTGGCACCCTGAAATACATTTGTTTGAAAAAATCTGTAGTCCCTTTCTCAAAAAAAAGAAAAAAAAAAAAAACGAAAAAAAGAGAGAGAGAGAGAAAGAGAAAAAAAAAAAAGATTTGTCATTCTCTATATCTTATTTGCCAGAAGCACTGCCTTGTGCACCATGCCACCATGCCACAGAGAGAAAAAAATTCTGAGCTCTTCATTTTTCTGTACGTCTCACCTTGTGACATTTTCTCACAGGAAATATTCACAGCACATGCAAATTGGTCTCAATCCTTGTGACCAGCAATGGATAAGATATATGCAGGTTCTATCTCAGAAAAAGCTGATCACGTGCTTCCTTTAATAATGAAAGTTGTTTAAATCTGAAGATCTTGTCTAGCTGATGTGATTATTTTAGTTTTAAATTGACTGCAGAGCTGAACATATTCATGTGAGGAGCCTCACTAAACAGTCTGTATATAAAAGAGTGCAGATATCAGTATTTCATTATAAAATACTAAGCATACATGCTGATAATCAGATTTTTTTAAAGTGATTGTTTTTTCCCCTCAAATACTTCTCTAGATTCTGTCTAGTCCATCTTGTGAAAGTTTCTGAAAGCAAATTTATAGGAAGAGATTTGTCTCCACCGAATTAATTTCTGTCATTCTGTAAGTTTCCATGTGTTTTGCTGAGATTTGGTGCATATTTGTGAAAGTGACTGTTACATACATAACATTAATGAAGAATCTGACAGATTATTCTGTTCTGTTCAGGCCTTAATTCAGGAAAAATGATCTGAGAGAAAAGGAATTGAACTTTATACAGATTTCTTAATGAAGTCCTATGGTCTCTGTTGTTTATGATGGCCTAGGATTTAATCTCCCCTCTCCTCTCTCTTTAGTTTTGTTCATTCTTATAGTCTGTAATTGTGGAAGAGTTGGCTTGGAAGAATATTATGTTTTATTTTGTGATTATATTGAAAATGCTTGAACGTGTCCAAAGGAGAGCAACGAGGCTGGTGAGGGGCTTGGAACACGAGCCATATGAAGAACGACTGAGGGAGCTGGGGTTGTTCAGCCTGGAGAAAAGGAGACTCAGGGGTGACCTCATCGCTCTCTACAACTCCCTGAAGGGTGGCTGTGGTGAGCTGGGGGTCGGTCTCTTTCTCCGGGCAACAACAGACAGAACAAGGGGACACAGTCTCAAGCTGCGCCAAGGGAGATACAGGCTAGAATTAAGGAGGAAGTTTTTCACAGAAAGAGTGGTCAAATACTGGAATCATCTACCCAGGGAGGTGGTAGAGTCACCATCCCTCGAAGAGTTTAAAAAAAGACTGGATGTGGCACTTGGTACCATGGTCTAGTTGAGGTGTTAGAACGTGGGTTGGACTCAATGATCTTAAAGGTCTCTTCCAACCCAGAAATTCTGTGATTCTGTGATTCTGTGAAATCTTATCTGCATATATAATTTACCCATTGCAATGTGTTACTAGAAGGGAAATGCTGTTAACTGCAAATATGAAGATTTCTAGGCTGCAGAGTTTTTATCCTGTGGCTCTGTGCATCTGTAATGTTGCTGCTTTATCACACAAGATTTGCATCATGGGATGAATCCACTGAAGTAACTTGTGAACTGTCCCTGGAACTGGGGCTTTTCTTATCTTGAATGGTGGCCAGAGCCCTTTGTAGTTCTCTCTCTCTCTGCCTCCCATGCAAGACTCCTCTCAGTGGGGATCAAAGTAGGGTCAGGAAGGGCTTGTAGAAAAAAGCTACAGTCCTGAGTAGGTATTTGAATGCAAAATTATTTAATGGTCTTCTCATTTGTAGTTTTCTAGGATGCTTAAACCATCTCATACTGTAGGTACACCTGGGCTGATTTATATGATCTCAATATTCATAATATAATTGAAATGAAGCTACAGAGGATCAAGACCTCAAAGTTGCTGTTTATCTTCTGACATTTAATTATTTAATGGTTTATATGTATATCTATATATATACCTCAGTTATATTTTTTCTTCAAACTTTAGGAAGAGTCTACTCTCTTAATTTAGATCAAATTACTTCTAATAATATTGATTTGATGCCTCTATAAGGTAGATAACAAACTTCTACTTTAAATTGTCTTGGTGGGACTTTATGGTTTTGTTTTCAGGTTTTGTCCAAAATGGATCCCACAGAAAGGCCAGCCAGTCCTGCAACTTCAGAGTTCAGGGTTACTGCTTTGGGTGGCTTTAGGTGGCTGCCTGTCTTGTTGTGTTTGTCAGATCCAGACACGTTGGACCTGCTGGGTGCTCATGGCAGGCAAATGTGCTGCTTCCATAATTCCAGTTGTGGTAGAATTGCTGCCAGGAATGTGGAGTTAAACACTTTAACAGTTCAGCAGAGGAAAGTGTAGGGGCATACAGTATGGGTAAATGAAGGTGGTATAGAATGTAATCTTATCCCCTCAAGAGTTGCAGCTGAGCCAATCACTAAAGATGAGGAGCAGGCCTGATGTTAACAGGCCACACCTGCAGCCAATCAGAAGAGTGTTTTTTATAAAAGAGTGGATTGGTGGGAACTGGAGTCAGTTGGCTGCTGTGAGGACAAGGAGGAGTCAGTGCCTGGAGGAGCTGCCTACAAGAAACACCCAGGAGGTGTGAAACTCTGGCAATATGGAACCCTTGCAATGTAATAACAATAGTGCTCTTGCAATATAATGACATCAGGAAAGTGTCCCTGTATCCATTAACAGGCTGTAGTGCTGCTTGCCTAGTAAAAATGGATGGATTAACACCACCCCTTGGGTTAAGTCCTGGAGAAAAAACTGATGTATATCATCTGGACACAAAGTGTGGTAGAGAAGTATTTTGTGCAGGTGAGCACCCTACTCAAGGATTACTTAGTAGAATGTGCAGATGGAAGGAATTAGTTGCCTTTGTCAGAGTTGGTGTTATTATCATGTAATTAAAACGCTACCTGTTTGTTTCTTCCACTGGGATAATTCATTGATTCACCTATTTTAGCTGCTCATTTATAATGATTTAGTGTTATGTGTTTTCAGAGGTCATTACTGTATGCCTGCTGAGGGCTTGCAGTGCTGGATATTTAACATTAACTAAAAATCTTGGTCTTCTACTGCATTCACAGGAAGAATGTTCTTGTGACTATTGTTTGTGGTTTTGTTTCGAATTTCACCTAATGTGTATATAACATGAAAATTTAATTAGTTTACCGATTCATATCTGTTTTTGAGAGCTACGTAAATTTTAAAAAATCAAGAATACAAAGCAAAATCCAGAGTATTTTGGAGAGCAATTTAAAAGTAAAAAAAAAAAAAGCACCTAGCATTGAGCTGGGAGCTGTAGTTTTAGAAAACATCTAGAACAAAAATAACTGCTCACCTCTGGCAAAAGAGGGAGAGAGAGTTTTTGCCTTCTCCTTTTCACGCTCTCCTTTGCTCACTCCCCTTCTCTTGCTGCTTAAGCAAGTGCCAGAACCCTGCAGGTGGGTACCACTCCCTAGAGCAGCAGGAGCCCATCTCAGGGCAGTGACATCTGTCCCTGCAGGGTGAGGTGCCTGGCCTGGCACCCAGTGTCAGAGCAGTGCTGGGAAGGTGGAGTGCTGCTTCAGCCATGGTGGTGGGAAGCAAGGAAAACCCCACCAGATTTTGGGGGCTGCCCTGTGAGCTGCTCCCTGCTTTAGGCTGAAACAATTAGATTTTCTGTTTTAATTTAAGATACCATTTAAAAATCTTAAAATAGAACAGAATAGAATAGCAAGTGCAGTTGTGGCAGGAACCTGCAGTGATCATCAACTGCCTGACCAAATGTTAACGCATGTTATTACGTGGATTGTCCTCTAAAACATTGAGATAGTTTGGGCATTGACCACCTCACTGGAAGCCTGTTCCAGTTTTCTATTGCCTTCTCAGTAAAGAAATGCATCCTAGTGTCTGGTCTGCACCTCTCCTGACAGAGCTTTGAACCATTCCCACAGTTCCTGTCAGCAGATACCAGGAAAATGAGAGAAAGACCTCCCCGTTTGCTCCTCAGGAGGCTGTGGAGCGCCATGAAGTCTTTCCTCAGCCTTTTTTTTCCCCCAGAGTAGACAAAGCCAAAATCCTCCGCCTGAGTCCTAAAACGGAGATGTCAGGAGTGGGATTCGAACCCACGCCTCCAGGGGAGACTGCGACCTGAACGCAGCGCCTTAGACCGCTCGGCCATCCTGACCCACGTGGCGGTGCAGTGGCGGCGCTGTCACTGTGTATTTCTAGACACTCGCATTGCTGGATTTCCGCACGCAGTGGGTGCTAAAAAAATATTCCGAATGAGAGCGTAGCTTGTGTTGACTCTCTGGTGACCATAATAACTGATGTTTATTCCTACATGCAGCTGCTGGGTTCTGTGAGTGAGTGTTAGTGTGGGGAGAAAGAAGCAGGTACTTTTGCATGTTTGTTACATATGCCGTGAAGCAGACATTTGAAGCTGTACAGAAATTAGTAAAAACGTGGTATGCAGTATGGTTCACAATGACATTGCTTAAGGTTGATTAATTTCCTGTAATGTCTATGAAAATCCCCCTGGGATATATACAAGTTTTTCATGGTAAGAGTTCTCTGATATTTGAAAGGGGACTGTGACACTGAAGCAAATTGTATGTCTTCTTGCTGAAGGTTTTTTCCAAAAAAATTCATGTGCTTGAAAACGGAATCTAGGAACCTCTAAACAGACAAACTTGGTCAGGATTTGGAAGTAAAAGTAATATGAAGGACAAGAGGTGTGCTTATTTGGAAGCATCAGGTTAAAGTGCAGTGTCTTTGTTTGGAATATAAACTTACTAGAGAAAAAAAAAGAAATGAGAAAACCAGAAACTGACTGTCAGAAATGGCAAATAGGATATTTTTATTTTAAATAGAAATAAATAATATAATTTATGTTAATCATATCATTAAATTGCTTCATATGTTTCTAGGGAATTATTACAATAATTAATAGAAATTTATTTAATATATACATTAAATTTATTCATAAATAAATTTATATATTCATTATGTGAAAATTATATATGAAATTGTAACATAAACAAAATTAATATATGAATTATTATGAAATTAATATATAAATATAATAAATGTACAAAAGTTTAATGTATAAATAATATATTGATAATTTATATATTAAATTATATAATTTCTTTAGAATCTTAAAAAGTAATATTTTCCCATGACAACAAAAGGCAACTCTCTGTACTAAATTGGCCAAAAGTTGGTACTGGTTTTATTTGATACTGTTCCTTCTGAATTGAGAAACCAGCTCTTCTGGCTCCAGTTTGTCAATGTATTTCTCTTTGGGGAGACAAAAGTGCTGGGCCGAATACTTTGGTGCTGCCTCATGGGGGCTGAGCTGAGGAAATAATGACTTGTCTTGACCTACTGTCCATGTCCTTCCTTGGAGACACACAAGAGTTGGCTGGACAAGGCTCTCTCTCGTCCTGACTTCAGTCAGTCCTATTTTCAAAGCTGACTTTGCTTTGAGCAAAGTTTTAGAGCAGGTAAGTTCTAAAGGTCCCCTCAAACCTAAACTCTTTTGTGATTCTACAACTATGTGCCATCATTTTGGACAATTTTATGTAACAGTGCTTGTGAATTGAGAGTATTAATGCTGTATCTTGGCTATGCTGTAATGTGTCCTTTCTAGGGCAACAAGCAGTCATGTCTGAGGCCCAGCAGAATGAAAAGATGATCCTGTGTGACCAATATTCTTGTAACATACTAGAAATGTTATGTTGGGAGTTATGCTGTAATTTATGCTGCATTTCAGCAGTCTTGGTAGACTTCCTGGAAAATGCAATTTTCTCATATTTAGAATTAGTAATATATTTAAATTAAAAAGAAACAGGGCCTTGGAATGGTCACAAAACATGTTTATATGTGCTGGAATAAGAGTTGTACTTAGCCAGTGTAGTGCTGTTTGTTTGACTGGGCGGTTGATTTTTTTCTAAACAATAGCCAGTAAACTGCTCAGAACTTTTTCCAAAACTTTGGTATATAGCAAGATGGGCAGAGTGCAATAAGCAGAAATAGAGATGGCAGAAGTTTGACCATAAAAGTCAACTCATAATGTAGTAACTCCAGAATGAGCAGCAGTTGCAGCCTACACTCTTTCTGCTGTCAGCACAGAGCTTTCTGGGTCTTCAGCCAGCAGCTCCAAAATCTTGTGTTCCCTACTTCAAGATATATTGATGATGGAACGCTGACTGAACTGCTTGGAAATTAACTAAATAGGTCTTAATTTAAATCAAGTCTAAGTTGTAAAGATACCCATTGGCTTCTAGACTGGTAGATCACACAGGAAAGCATAACTAAGTGCATACCAAACATACAGTGACCTTGGTGAAGAATTTGCTCAAGTCTACTCCTGGACAGCTCTCCCTTAACATTTTGGGGCAATTTTTGGCTCAGAACTTCATTAACTACAGAGCTAATGATCTGTAACATTAACTCTGTTCCCTAAAAATCTGCAAATCTGGCTGACTTGCTGGTTAAAATGTAGTGGTACTTGGTACGCAGTTGCCATCCCGACTGAGCTCTAATAAGTGAACTGAAAACCTCAATAAAAAGGCCATATTTAAAAAGATGTATGCATTCCCCAAATCCTTTGGCACAGACTTATGTAGCTGCCTGTCCATCACACATTCACACTCATCAGACTTGAGGCTGGAGGTTGGTGTTGTGTTGGGTTGGTTGTTGTGTTGCAGGATGTTGATGGGCCCAGCAGATGTGTTCCTATCCACTGAAAATAAAGTCCCTGGGATGTAAAGTGCATTGGTATTACCCATTGAAAGGGTTTGCTCAGCTGGTTCCTGATGCTCTGATGACAGCAGGTGCAGAAGAAACTCTTTGGCAAAGGTATTGCTGTCGACAGTGTCTCATGTTTGCCTTCTGCTGGTGCCCAAGGTAATCAGGGATTTGCGCTGCTGTATGAGTATAGCAGCAGTTGATCTATTTAAGTGCTAGGTCCAGTATCTCCAGTAGTGGAGATAAAAGACATCACATATGAGAGGCCTACTCCCACCTTTGCTTATCCCTCCTGTTACTGAGTATCCCTTGCTTGGACATTTTGGGTTTGTGTCCTGCTTTAAGTAAAGCTTCTCACAAAGTGAGAGCATCTTTTGTGCTTTTCTTGCTTCAAATAGGAGAGCTGCTTTCCTCCTTATGTTTCAGGTGTCTCCCTGGGGCCCTGAAAGAATTCAAAAAGAATGACTGTGTCCAATGGGACTGATGCTTCTTCTTCCAAGGAGAAAATGGAGCATCCAAATGGATGATAATGAGATGAAATGTAGTTAAATGGAGACTTGACTTCAAATAGTGTTTCCTTTTCACTATACTTATAACTTCACATTTTGTTCCTAGTTCTATAAAAGCACATGTGCTTGACTTTACAGGTATGTCGAATCCTGTTGTCAAGCCTTTTTTAGTTGCACAAAGAGAAATATAAAGAGATTCAACTCAAAATGTTGTCAAGGAGGTGGGAAGCTCTCTTCCTGCCCCCTGTAATCTTTAGGAACCAGACTCATTCATTTATATGAAAAATATATCAGTAGCCTAAAGAGACTATAGGCTGGAAATGAGACTGCTCTGTGTCAGAACCATGCTGTCTCAGCTGCCAGCTGTCTTTGCAGCAGAACTTCAAGCTGCGTTGTAGTCACAGGTAGGAATAGTAATAGAGGCTTTTTCCTGGGTATATTTCCTCTGTTCCAGTGGGAATTAGAGATCTGAGGGGCACAGCTGAGAAAAAATCTTACTATATTGAAAGTATGTTGAGAATCATCTTACTCAATTTAATGGGTCTTTCTTCGTAGATAGCTCATCCTCAAAAAACCTTATAAGCAAGAATGCTCATAAACCTCCTTTGAATTAAGTACAATCCCTTAAATTCCCCAAATAATATCTTCCTTTTGAAGATACAAAGCATTTTAAATGTGTGGAACCATGTGGTGTTTATGGGAGATCAGGAATACTAGAGAAGGCTGGCATAGCATGTCTGCACTGTCTGTGATAATAAGAGAAGATGCCTCAGGAGCATATGTTATCAGCAGGATTCAGGAGAGATACAGCACCAATGTGTGAGGCGGGGGAGGTAGGATTCCTTCCATTCCCCTTGGTGTGGGTGCCGAGTCCCAGCTTTTCTTTCCTCCCAAGTCAGGAATATGAACACCAACTGGAGAATTCATTGCTCTGTCATTGCTGTATGTTGAGTTGGAATAGTTCTTTTTCTTAATACTTCTAAGTCCAAGTGAAATTGAGTTCTTCCAAACAAAAAGATAGAACTGCCTTTATGTCTTTGTCTCATGTCTGCTGTTCACAAGAGTCACAGGTGTGTGTTTTTGTTCCTGCTTAAGGCAAGGCATTAAGAGCTGAGAGGGCAGTCAGTGGATTTCTTCTCTGTTTTCACTTGAACATACTCAGATGAAGAGCTGAGCTCATTTCTGTTCCTAACCTGTCCTCTTCCTGTCTGGTAACCATCAACTCCCATGGATGGATAGTTATATTTATGGTTATCAGTACAGGGTATGGATGGGCTACAGAGTATCAGAGTATCAGTACAGAGTATTTAACAAGGCTGCAGTAAAAGGTAACTCGATAGCTGACACTGGGCCAGAACTTGGCCTGCAAAATCCTAATTACTAATTGATGAGTAAGCATCTTACCTGACTTTCAGCTTCCAGCTCAAGTGTTCAGCAGTGAAAAATATCCTTCTGCTTGTTAAAAAAAGTAAAAAAAAAAAAAAGAATCTGTAAATCATTGGAGATGTGATAAGCGTGGAAAATTACAGTGACAGAATAACTACATTTTATTGTTAACGAGGACTTTATTTTTACTTTTATATAGCAAATTCCTAAAATATTTGAAGCACAACTGCATATTTGTACTCTATTAAAGTTCTGTCCTTTATAAATAAGGCAATAGAAAACAAACTATTGAGTTGGAAGGAGTCTTGTCAATTATTTATATTAAATGAATCAGATGATGTTGTGTTTCCCAGACTCTCAAGTGGAAAATCCTGTGACAAAAGTAGTTTATCACACAACCTGTGGTGGAGGCCCTGTGTCCTCTCTTGGCGGTTTTCCGGAAGGCTGAGACATGGTAGAGAAGCTTTAGCTTAAACAGGGCTAAGTAGGGTTTAGCTGGTAGGCCTGGATGTGGAGGGGTGATGTAGCTAACAGAGGATTTAGTGAAAGGAGAGCTCAAGAAGGGCTTGCCTTGTGCTAGCTAGAGAAGGGAGAACCATATGGGGTTATCTAGAGTGTTGCAGGTGATTTTGTTTTCCAGATATTTTCCAGGGTAAGAAACAAGCTTTGAAAAAAGGACAATACCTGGCCGTGGCTTTGTTTCTATTTCCATGTTATAAAGCCACTTCCTACTTACTAAAACCCTATGGAAAGAGTAAATCCCAGGCCTGTTGGTACTGCATATCAGTTGTGCTTGAAACCTCCTTTTGAACACTGCAGCTCTTCTCTCCTCTCCAGATGGAATGCATGGGATCTGCAGCCTCTTGCTCTCTGATACACAAGTGAATATTGCTTCTGAGGTGCAGAGGGAATGAATTTCCAGCTGATTTTATATGGGGCTGTTTGCAATAAAAAAAAGCATGCAACCAGTGAGTGTAGCACTGCTAATTATCACACAATAAAGATAATCAGAAATAACAATGATATTGTTCTATTATGTAATAAGAACACTAAAGTATTGAATAATGATTAATGTATTATAAAATGTGGAAGGTTTCTTAAGAGTGTTGTAATTTGGAAAGTGGGATTTTTTTAGTGCAACTGTCAGTACTAGGGTCTTGTGACTGTTATGCAGTATGTAAAATAAATAATACTTTAAGTTCAAGATATTCCACCATTCACTGTGTACAGAAAACACTAACACAGTAGCTGTCAAATATTAACCATCCCTTAGACTTCCCTCATTTTCTAAAAGCATGATATTTATATGTTTACTTTCCTTATACCAAAGAGACATAGTATCTTTTTTCTTTCCCTCAAAAGACTTTCTATTTGCATGACTAATATGTTCCTTGCATACTGTAAAGAGGAATATCTGCTTCACTCTGGTACCCAGGCTGACTCCCCATTGACTATGTTCCAAACTAACAGAAGAATTATTTATGTTTGCAACAAAAAGAAATCATGCTGCTTTGGAGTGTGGTTTTCTTGTTGACATTTTAGAAACTGTTCCAAGCTCTTCTTAATATTTAGACAAACAAATATGTTTGCTTTTTTCTGGTGCTGCTGTTGACATTTCCTAAGGGAATTGCTGTAGATGTTAACAACTTCCCAGCACAGGCATGCTGTAATGGAAGAGTTCTTTGCTTGTGGCCCTGACACAAATTCCCTTTAACTGATGTTTTTGCTGAAAGTAATGTGATTGTGATAACTTATATGAGTCAGGGTAAATGTGAATCAGACCTGGCTATTTTGGGGAGCATAAATGTCTGCTAAACTCCTCAGTGTTTTGCTTCTTGCAGATACAACAAGCAGAAGGTACCAATTTATTGTGTGCCTCAGAGCCTCTGTGCTGCACAAATATCTGCAGTGCAGAGCAGGAAGAAGGTCCATGAGGAGCATTGGTAATTGGTGAAGCCTTAAGGCCAGGGAAGCTTGTACCTCTACCTGCAGAAATTGGTCAGTTTGGGGCTTGGCTAATTTTGGAATCAGTAGCCACGAGAAGAACCACAGAGTGCAGTGTGTCCTTGTGTGTGTAGTGTGTGCCCCATGGGCAGTGTAGGTTAGACACAGACTGATGTGTGTGGGTTGAACCTGTGCACTGCCATAACTTTACTGTCTGGTCAGTACAAACAGGGTGTGATTATGTTAGCCTTTAACCCTGGGCTGTCCACTTAGTGAATTTATATAGCCTTTTATGGGTGAAGATTTTGAAGATTTTTTTAAGCAGGTTGGGTTTTGTTCTGGTATCCCAGATTAAAATTCTGAAGCTCTATATACAACCAGCCTGTTTAGCATGTGTCTGTATTAAAAATATCTGCATTGTTCCCGCAAGAAGCAGTTATAGTTTACAATCTTTTAGCGATGCCATACCTTTTTCTGACTGGTCATGCATTGCAGATAGTGAACAGATTTTCCTCAAAACTCTTTGCTGTTTCAAAATCTTTTCAGCTAAAAAACATTTGTCTCTGGGATTATCCTAACCTCAGTTATTATATTGTCTGCATTTTCAGTGAAAGTGTAGAGAAACTCGCTTGTAAGACAGTCATGCAGCAGCATTTTAGCCATGTTTGTTCCATTCCTGAGCCCTTCGGCTGAGGCTTCAAGAGGCAGTCTTTGTTGGGCTGTGGCTGTTCCCCTGCCTTGAAAAAGAACAAAAACTGTCAGGAAGAAAGATATTCATCCTAAGGGTAGACTCCAGTTACATTAAATAGAATAGCAGCCACTTGGAGATGGGACTGGAAGGCAGCCAAAAGGACACTGAAATTTTTCAATAGTCTGTCCCTATCCCTGTCTTCCAGTGATCAACAGAGAATGTAATTTCAACCTTCAAACTATTCACTGCAACCAAAGGAAACTGAATGCTGTTCTGACTCTATTTTAAAGAGCTTTGTAACCTAGATGAGGAGATACTCTTCTTTTAAATGTGCATGTTGTTCTACTATTGCAGTAAATCATTGTGGGTATTACCGCTTATTGATTTAAGTAAATTGTCCTTTTAGCTGTCTTGTTTCATAAGGAGAAAAGTTGACCTTGACCTGTGGATATGACACATTTTCAATCGGTGTTTTGATTAAGGATTTCTCAGATGGTTCTTCCTGCTTGCATCATTAGCTGGAGGCAGTCAGCCAGGAATTGCCAAGTGAAGTCACGTTTTGAGGCATTCGTGTCGTGACAAGATCAAATGGCTTTCCTTGTAATGCCTGCAAAAGGCTTTAACTGTGTGCTGTACATTCTTTATGAACGTCTCTCAGATTTATGTATGTAAAGGCTGATGGCCTGTGAATTCTAGCAACATTGCAGCCTCATGAACCTCCAGCAATTTCAGACATGTATTTTCAGTATCATTTTTCCCTTCCTTGTGAGAAATCTCTGCACCCTCATGCCACTAAAGGGAGATGTAACCCATTGAGCTGGGTGGGTCCTCTCAGCTAAAATAAGATCAGAAATAGCCATCAGAATAGGTCTGCTGCCACCTGGTTTCCGGCACTACCCTTCCCTTCCCAGTGGAATCTCTGTGAATGTCTCCCAAGGAAGAGAAGAAGCCGAGGCCTTTTAAATTAAAACATTGCATTTTAGTAAAATCAGGGATGCGGGAATATAAGAAAAATAAAAAATTGCATTATGTAGGTAAAAATCTCTTTCCTTCTGTCAGATATTTGGGAACTTTTAAAAATTATATGTATTCTAATATTTGTGCAATGCAGTTTTTCTGTTTTTCTCTCCTTCTGAAATGTAGAGTTGTATTTGTGTGCTATTAAAAAACCCAACCCCCTGTCCCTTTTTTCTACACATAATGGTAGTGAAGTAGTTGCTAGGATAGGAAAGCAGAGGTGAGAGGTGTCCTCTCTGAGCATGCTTTGATGTGAAGAAGTAGAGATGACATTTGGCCTCAGAAAGACGATCTGTAGGATTCAGGAATTGAGAATGATAGGTACAATAGGCATATGCTCTCAGCTTCCCACAAAGTGGCCTGCTCTGTTTTGTGAGGAGGTGTCAAAGTACAGGGTAGCTAAATGTTCTGCTGCCCAGGTCATGGGAGAGTGCCACAAAGTATGGCACTTGCTATGAGGTGTATGAGGTGTTACACAAACATGGAGTGTTATCTAAAGTACCCAGTGACCATGGCTGGTTATTATGAAGAGCATCATTTGCCACTGTGAGTAGTACATTAGCTTCAACAGAAACTACTTGGTGCATTCAAGAGTAAAATAATGTCCTTCAGTTTTTTCCTTAGTTTAGGAAGGGCAGCTTTCTGCAATGCAAGAAATCTGGATTTACAGCATGTTCACAGCTAATGTGCTCTTCAGGATGGATAGTTTTATCCAATCAGTTTTTTAAAATGTTGGGCAGATAGAGGTGAAAGAGCCATCTAATATCTGCCTTTGAATGCAGTATTTAGCAAACATACTGAATTGAATGTATGGCTCAGATTTCTGTCTCTCACTGTGCTTGTGCAGAGTCTTTTGCTTTTAAAGACCATGATAGATGAAGTGACAATAATGACAGATGTTTTCTGTAATGTGGATGGCATGGCTCGCTGTCATGGGGATCCTGGACTTAAAAAGGGCAGTGCTGTTATCCATGCCTGTCCTGGGGATGCATTGGGAGAAGATCACTTTGTTCAGCCAGAACTGCATTGCACACCTCAGTGCCACACAGACCTGCAGATGCTAATGACTTCCTAATCTGTTTGTCATTAAATGGTCATTAAATTTTCTATGATTATTCTTTTCTGAGCACAACTAGTTCACTAGTTCATTATAAGTGCTCTGCTTTTTTTTATCACTGTGCTACAGCAAATAATGAGGGCTGAGAAGAAGACGGAATGAATAAAGAAAGGAGATGGAGAAAAGAGGTGAAAGGAGGGAAAGTGAATGAAAATTAGGGACACAGAAGTTACATATGTATAAATATTTTGGCAGCTCTAGAAAAATGAGTAGACTCAGGACTATTTATTAAGGAAAGACATAGGACAATAGAAATTGCAACTTTTAAAATATGGGGAAAATATTCCAGGTGTCTTACATCAGTTATAAGTTTTAGGTTTTTTTTCCTAAGTGTTTGAATTTAGAAAATAAAATTGAAGCAAAAATAGAAAAAGGAAAACTGAATAGTGGACCACAGAATGAAGAAAGTGACTGAAAAGGAAGAGAACCAGAGAGGGAAGGCTACCTAAATCCACTTTGCTTATTGCATTTTATGTTCTGAGCCATACTTAGTGCCCCATTTCAAAGAATTTAAAAGGTGATTGCTTATGGCTACTGAAAATGCATGTATTTGTTTTTTATACAAAAAGTTAATTAACCTGTGGAGCTGATATCACAGAGGTGAAATTTCTAGGGAACTCAAAAAGGCCTTCACCTTTGTCAGCAGTAAAGAAACACCAAGGATTTTGTGAAGACAGTGTGATGCTTCTTCTAAGGATTACAGGAAAAATCTCCATTGCTCTAGGGATGAAACTTCTGGCTGACAATGGTCTGGAAGGAGCTTTCCTTGGGTTTTCTCACGGGTGCTGGCTGCTTGTCAGTAGTAGGACCCCTATTCTCACAGTGGTTTTGTAAACTGATTTTTGTGGTGTTTTAGTTCTTGTCATGCAATGGGGCTAAATAATGCAACTCATGCTAGAAAAAAGTGGCAGAAAGTGATAAACCATTCTGAAAACATTATGATCAGCCAAGGTCAGTTCTGAAGTCATGGCCAAGCACAAAGGGGACTGCAGACATCATAGTTACAGCCCACCACTCCATGCACTTCCCATTTCTGCAGTGAAGGAAAAGCTTTTTAGATGAAGGTCTAATGAGTCACATTAGCTGGTATTTCATCTGCCATAATAATGGACCACAATCAAAACATAATAATTTATATTCTGTATGAGGTGTTTAAGTAGAACTGAATGAAAATTTACTCACAAGATGAAGACATATATTGCTATTTTTGCCTCTTTAGTTTTGTTTTAGTTTTTCTTGGGTCATAAAGAGCCTTTTTATTTCAGCATAGAACTACTTCATCTAATAAAGGAGTTTTTGATTTTTTTTTCTGAGCATTTGTACATGTTGTTAAACAATAGTTAAATGTTTGCTTCATTGGGCTAGTGAAAGGAGAGTTGAGGTTTTCAGTGCTGAAGTGTTGCTTTATTACTGCTTCCTGAAGGGCCATCTCCATCATACATTTGCTCTTTAATTTGCCAATTCTTTTTAATATATTGTTGTTATGTGTCACCCTGAAGTGGAGTGGGGTTGTTCTAGTTTTCTTGATTTCTTTCATTAAAATTACTGACTTTTAAACTCTCTTTTGGAACTTAATAATAGCCAGTTTTGATATAGTAACAAAAAAAAGAAAGCCTAGACCTTTAAGAATATTCCAAAGAGGCTATAAAACAGACTATCAGATTACTGTTCACTTGAAATGATCACAGTGATAGAGAGATTAAAAGAAATTTGCATAACTCTTCAAACAGGAAAAGACAAGATTGATATTATTGTACCAAATGTGACATTGAAGAGCTTAGAATTTATTTCCTCACAGTTCTTCCTGGCCTGCTGGATTAGTGGAGGACAATAAGCCATGCTGGACTCACTTCTTCCTTTAGGTTCTGATTTTCATCTGGAGAAAGGATACTTGAATTGATCTGGTTATTTCATGCTTGCAAACCACGATTACTTGAGAGTATGATTTACAGTTAAGAACCATAATGGCATAAAATTTAAGCACTCAGAAAAACACTGGATTAAATGTAAAGATAATGTCACATTGGAAGAGCTAATTCCTGGTGCACTGTTGAATCTTAAATTCACTTGGTAATAAAGAAAAATTTAACTCTGAATAAAAGGAGAAAGAAAGCACTATATTTTCCCTTGTGAGCAAGCTAGCAGAGAATTTTCACAGCCTTCCTTCCATTTTATGTCTGGACATAAAATAGTTACATAATGTAGGAGTAATCAAGTATTCCATATACAAGATGAAATTCATATATCTGATTTTTTTCTGACCGACATATATGCTTGGTAGTCTTCTTTTCATACGTGTTTAGTAGTGTAGAGCAGTTCCCTGGAAGGTACAGGAAAGAATGTGAGAACTGATGAAGTGAAGAGAATTCAAAGAAGGAAAATGAAGACTGGATTAAGAAATTTTGGATTAACAAATTATGGAGGTAATTTGTATCCATGAGAATATAGTAATGCTTCCAGGGGGCTGTACCCCAAGATACCAAATATATCTTTATTCCTGTTTCTGGTCCCCACTCTCCCTTCACATGCATTGCCCTGTGAGTTAACAGTGGGCTTTCTGGTCATGAGATTAGACCTTCATCTAAAAATTATATAGATTAATGCTAAATCCCAGCTCTGAATAGTTTTGGGTAACACAAGAGAGGGAAGTCCATTCTCTGTGTAGGTGAAAGTTCATTTAAATATAGTTTATGATAGGAAGAACTTCAGAAAAAAAGAGCCTCATTCCAAAAGGAAATTACCATAGCATCAAGTTTGATAAGGAAGTTTTAATTTTCCTGCACTGGATGTAATCTTACAAAATTGCCAAGAACTTCACTCCAGATGTTAGCAGAAGCAAGTTCAATACCTGGATGATTTCTTTGTTAATTGATGTTACTGCTCAGAATTATCTCCTTATTGTAGCTTGACTTTGTTCTTTCTCTTCTGTTTTTATCACAATTTATGATGGCAAAAAAGGTTCAGAAATGTTTATTAAACCTGTTCCTCTGCCACTTTAAAACTGTTAACCATGTTCCATCTTTATAATGATGGATTAAGTATCCTTTACTGTCATTAAGTATCCTTTACTTCTTTTCTAACACTTCCTTTCTGGATGGACCAATAAAATAGTCCTAAGGGAATGTACAAACATATTAGGGGAAGGTTTTTTTTCTCCTCAGTATCTCCAAGAAGCCAGCCCCACTTCTGGAGCAGGAACACTATGATAATATATCACATGCTTGTTATATCAATTACTGTATATCACAAGCTGCTAAGGTCTTGTTTTACAAAAAGGCTGCCAGTTGTAATGGCACATTGAGGATATTTAATAGCACTCATGCAGAACCCACTTCATCACTGCTTTATAGTATGTGAGATAACAGCTCAATAAATACTCCAGGCCAGCCAGAACTGAACATTAACTACAAAATTTAAAATACTTCATTCATTTCTTGCCAAAAGTATTGGGCACATACAAAGCACTTACACCTCCTGCATGGTTAGGAAAAATATTGTTTTGCAACATTAATTGCAAGTCGACTTCAAATTATTTTAGTATAAATACTGCCTTTGCAGAATCAGGTTTTAAACCAACAAAGACACATGACCATTTACTGCTCATGGAATAGGATTAGAATCATTATTAGAATCACTGGAATATAGTACAAACTTAACATTCTGACTTCAAAAGCAATTGCATGTTTAGGCAATTTTACATTTTCTTAAAGCCAAGCTAAGCTGATTCCACATGACAGTGGTTTTAATGAGGCTCAATAAACAGTACAGTTTGTAACCTCAGGCCAACTGCTGAGCAGAAGCCAAGAGCAGTACTACAGCTTTAGTGAACCCATTACTGTGAAAGATGCTGGATCCTGGAGCAGCCTGAGTCACTCATTGCACAAGAGATGAAGCTCCAATAAATAAAAATGAATATCTAACGTGACGGGTGACAACTTCATGCAAATGTGATTTTCTCTGATTTGACAGTGCCTTGATAAAGTCTTAAAGCATGTGGCTTACTAGCAACCATTTAAATTTTTAGCCATTGAATCTTCTGTTTTACTTGCAGACATTTGTATTTGGGGCTTGTGGTTTCCTATAGGTATTGAAAAATTGTTTTGCTTGTGTATTGAGCCTAATTCTCAGAGCTACTCAAGATCTAGAACAGCTTCTATAAACTGTTAGAGTAGTCAACAGTGCTGAAATGCATATGTTTTCTTTGCCAATTTATGGTTATTTTTTTATCAAATTCTTTTAAAGGTGAATTGATATAGGTTGTTTCCTACCCTTAGGGCTGATCTTAGACCATGTTCCCCCACCAGCACATTCACTGACCTGGAGCCCCATGAGAGCAGTCTGCATCCCCTGTGAACGAGGTGAGGAAATGGGGGCTAATGAACCACCAGAGGCAGCATAACTCCTCTTTTAAGGTCCTATGTCTCTCTTAGTCCTTATGAAAGTATTTCTGAAGAGTATCTGGAAATATAGAATGAATGGATTTAGGGGCTAAAAAGAATAGAAGAGCAAAACCGAGATACTTAATCTTCAAGTGAACAGGGAGGCTGAACCAACTCTATGGATGATTTATACACCAAAAGCATTGACCAAAATAAACAGAAGAGTTGGCAGCACAGGACAAAAAAATTGGTCTTGTACAAGAAAATAGTTAGAAATTAGTTTACATTGCTGGGAATAGTATAGTATATAGTGGGTAATGCTTGGACTTGATCTTAAATGTATTTTCCAACCTAAATGTTTCTGTGATTCTGCATGATGTGCTGGACTGTTTATTCATATTTCCCTGAGATAATCTTATCAAAACCCCTTAAATCTAAGAATCAGAGTTGTGATTCTTATATATGTTTTTCCTATCATCTTTGCAAAGTTGCTGAATCACAGTTTAAAGTGGTTAATGCTGAAGTATAAGCTGTTAACAGGTTTACCATTTATGCTTTTGATCTTCAGCCTAGTAAGACAGCAGAAAAAGATGTTAAGATAACACAAAGCTTGTGCAAAATGATTCTGCAATCAGATTCTGTTCCTCGTTTAGTGCAGTTAAATTACCAAATGGCAACAACAAAGATTAGGTTGTCATCTCTTGACATTTATTTCAGTGGGAAACAGGAAAATGCAGTGTTAGAAAGTAATATCAGAAACACTAGGGATTTACAGGGATATAAAGAGACAGATAAACACAACAAAAATCAATATGGTTAGTGTCCTCAGCTCCTTCTCCACTTTCCAGAATGATATAGTTTCTATTTACAGTTGGGAAATATGTCCTCAAATACTGGTGGCATTGCAAGAAATATTCTGGGGAACAGTCAACATCATCACACAGACCATGAAGGGACAAACCACAGCTTTTAATCAATGGAGGAAGGGAAATGAGTGTTACTAATATACTCTTCTCCCTTACAAGGTGGCAGGCCTGATACAGTGCAGACTGATATGTCTGAGCCAAGGCACGAAATGCAAAGCCAACTTTGAATGGGTACATCAAACACTTAGAGTTCCAGGCAGCAGGATCCATACTGTGAGATTAAACAAGGGTTGCTAGTTTGGTTTTGCAAGCAGATTGACTGTTGGTATTTGAAATTGTTTTATAAGTGGTTATCTTTCATGTTTCTTCATAGAAATATGGAGAGACTGGCATGAAAATTATTTTTTATCATTTTATAGTGTAATTTCCTCTTGAGTGATCCTGCCAGGTTAAAATACACCTACGGAAGAAAATGTTCATGGTTATCCTCCTAGGCTGTGGTAAGCCAGAGGCTTTATAGGCCTAAAGCTATATGTATATATATGTAAAGTTAGGTAACTGATCATAACATATTATTCAGGACTAATGCTAGATCTGGGCTTTATAGTATCTTGTATTCTAAAGAATTTGGCACCTAATGTCTTTTTCAGTGTTGGTATTCCTGCACTCAGAATAAGTGATTGCTGACCTAGGGAAAGAAATGGGGCATCTGTGCAGAACTCCAGAATTTCAATGGCTCCACATTAAAAGATGCTGGCTTATTTACTGAGTCATAATTTATTGGTGTTCCCCATCTCTATAAAAGTTTAAAAGTATAAAAAACTAAAATAGACTATAAATCCAGAACCTGATCCCTTCTGGTGTATATCTAGGTTCTGTGGCCAGTTTTCCTGAAGGTACCCTATGGGGAGTCAAGATTCACCCCAATTTTTTTTGTTTTACCTTGTGATGTATTCCTACCACTGTGATAATCAATCAAGCAATGAAATAATTTGGTTTTGAGTCAAAATTGATGAGGCACATATAATAGTCCGTGCCAGGCCTCAGAATTTTTCATGTAGTGAAAGGAGAGCTTTCCCTACTTCCCATTGGTATCCCCCATGTTTGTGGTGCCTGGGACAGATTTTGAGTGGGTGTGGAAATTGTGCTGGTGGAGGTCTCGTCACATGGCACACATGATTGTGACCACCCTGCCTGAAATCCCCTACCCACAGCCAAATGGGGGGATAAGCTCCCTTTGTACCACCCTTGGCTGTGCTGACAAGGCCGTGCAGGAGGATCTCTCAGCGATCCATCTAGGGTTGACTGATGGTACCAGGAATGGAGGGAAAGGAGGGCTGGCTGTTGATATCTGTATTGATTTAATCTCCTTGCCTTGAGAGTCTCAAGCTCATATCTGTGCACTTCAGTTATTAAAAATTATGTTTTAAGTTCCTAACTGCAGGCAAGCTTTTGAGTGAATGGTGTAATTCTTGTAATCAAAGCATGAGCTTTATTTTTTCAAAATTACATACAAGCTTCAGTGAATTGTTCCTGTGTCTGCTGAAGCTTCTCTCTCATTCTGAATAGCAGAGAAATAACCATCTTTCTTTTTTTCTTCTCCAATGAGATTTGCTGTTTGGTTGATATTCCTTTTGAAAGGAAGTTCAGATATGAAAGCCTGGGACAATGATAATATGGAAAAAGATATTTTCTATCCGTCTCCATGAACTTTACTGTTCTGGGTAGAAGGACCTCATTTGGCCTAAGCAGCTATCCCAGACTACTGCAAACTGGTAATTGAGTGCAAAATTAATATTATTTTGTTAAATTGTCACTTGAGTAATTGTTGTTGTACAGCCATTGCTCTGCTGCTGTTGTGATTGCTTCTCAAATAAGAAGGTTTGTTTTTTTTTTTATTTAGATGCTGATTTTTACATGCAATAAATGAGACACAGCTCTCACTGCTAGGTGAAGACAGAACTTCAGAATGGATTTAGATACTATAAAGTATTTTTAACTTTAATGGTTCCTTTTTAAACAGAGAGTAGAAGATGCTCGCAAGAAAGGTCTTTTGCAGCCTAACCTAACACTCTACCCAGGCAGTCTAAGGCCATAAGTGTTTGAGGAAGTTGATGCTACCCTGTTACAGAGAAGGACAGCTTCAACTCGAGTTGAGAATCTTGTCTGTAGCATTTTTGCCTTAGTACAGGTTTACTTTTAGGGACAGTTTTAGCCTTAGGCCTTTTTTAGCCTGTCTTATATGTGGATACTAATGGTGGCATCAGTGAGTCTGATCATCAATTGTTAATTAAATTTCTAATTATTTCTAATAAGAGTATAAAAAAGAATAATATCATATTAAAAACCCCTGTCATATTTTATTAGACAAGCTGACCCTCTAATTTTCCTGTTTCTTCAAGAACTGTAAAAATGTCAGTTTAAATTAGATTGCAGTTTATTGATGGACTGCTAAACACAGTAACCATTCCATCCTGTCTGTTTGAATGCCAAAATCTCGAGCTGTACCACAACATCCCAATGAGCATTTCTACCACAGCTAAAGCAAAGCTTTAGCACAGGTACCTGTACTGAGAGAGTCTGGATTTAGAATCCCTTATACCTGAAAATTTGTAACTAAATCAGTCCTAGACTGATTAGCTGAAATGCTCACGTACAATATTTCACACCCAGATGAGCAGTTTTGGTGCTGCGTTTGCTGCTGTGATGGCAGAGACTGTGCTGGGAGCCTTGCAGTCCCTGTGGGGCACATGTCCCACACTGCAGGGGCACAGCAGCAGCTGATGTGCTGCCTCTGCAGAAGGAAAAAGGTGTTTTTACCCTCTCTTGATGAGCCAGACCCTGCAAGGAGAGGAGAAGGAGCCGGTGCTGAGGGCTGGAGGCGTGGTAGCACAGGCAGCCCATGGCTCTGGGAGCAAAGCAGTTTGTTAGAGCCTGGCCGAGTTTCACCTGAGGGGCATTGTAAGAGACAGTGTTCCACAAAACTTTGAAATAAAGAGCAGAGAACACGCATGTTGATGGCTCCCTTCTTCTTCCCATTTCTCTTGAATGTGAGTTAGCTGCCACCCAGAAGATCTGAAGGATATGGAGAGAGGAAAATGACACAAAATAGTGCAGCAGTTACTATCTTCTATCCTGAAATGTGTAGAGCCAGACAATCCTCAGAGGTGATTCAGAGAAGAGTTCAATTCATTTATATTTGAAGGGGAACTCGAGTTTTTGATATTTGTATCTGATTTTTTAAAGCAAACGTGCGGTCTTCATCTGATTACTGGCTGCTGACAGGCAGCAGAGGAGCAGCACTGCTGGAGGAGGTGGCATTTATTTATGGGGCATTTGCTGCTGCTCACTTCTCCACTGTGAATCCATGAAGCTGCTGGTTGTACTGAAAAAAGGAGGATAGGGATGCTCAGTCACCTGCACAGCTCAGCCTCCAACATCAAGAGTCACACTGAAACGACATTGAAGTGACATTGGCATTACCTGGAGGCAAGGAGATGAACAATGATATTAAAATGATGAAAGGAAATAAAAGGATTTTATGCATCAGGGTCACAGTTAGAGGTCTAGATGTGTGTCCATTTGATGGAAGGGGAAGAGGAGCTGGAGGCAGAGCTGATCCTGCTAAACCCAGAAGAAAGGGCAGTTAAAGCAGTCAGGTAATTTCATATCACCAAAGTGATATGAAAAGTGTGGCACGTTCACAGTCACAGTGCTGGTTTTGTTGCCACTGTCTCCCAGTGGTCAGAGGCACAGTGAATAGCTGATTCCTTCTCCTACCAGCACCCTCTGAATTAGCAAAATCCCAAGCTGCCACATTCCTGTTTGGCAGTGCTTTGGCACAAATGGGCTCAGGGGAAAAAAGGAAAAGCAACTAACCAGTAAGGTGAAACAGTGTCACTTATAACTATAAATTATCAGCCATAAGCTGAGAAATTCTGTCAGGTACCCACATCAGTTTCTGTTATTAAAATCATGTTGTAAAGGCAGACTTAGATTTTGAAAGTTAAAAATGAGCAGGGATACAGGAGCAACTGTGGCTGCAGAAGAAAATATAAGTAGTCTCATGACTACATATGGTCTATTTTTCAATAGTGTCTATTGGTAATAGGAAGGTAAAAAGAATCTGTGGAGTTGAAGACAGTGCAGCAGAGCTTAGTGTCTCAAAGCCTCACCTTTTCTGAAGAATATTCCAGATGCTGCTACAGTGGTTATACATGAATATGCTACTTGTAGTGATGCTGGTTTGAGTTCTGCCTTTTTTTCCCCTTTTGTATGTTCTCTGTATTCTTTGCACATATATTTGTGGCTCTGTAGCCTGTTGTATTAGTAGCTCATTTTCCCAGTAATTTTCCATGGCCTTTCTCTGAGCAGAAAGACAAAACAAATTCCAGAGCTCCAAGCCCCAAGGTGTATTGGGGTACAAGGCCTCTGTCCTGTCTTGGTTAATCCTGGGAACCAAGGCTGAGAACAACTCTTGGAAATACATTTCACGGACAAGTACATCTAGTGCTCAAGGGGGCTCCAGAGAAGGGACTTGACCTGGGGGGGAATTGCATTACCACTTGTCCTCCGAATTGGTGTTTTTTATCAATTATGCTAATTTCCTAAAACCTATTAATGTGCATTCACCCCTGGTGGGGGTGAAATTTTGCGGACATCTTTCCATACCTGCTCCTGAAAGCCTTCAAATAAAGACCCTCTTTTATATCACCTCCTTATTAAAATTATCTCAAGTTTCACTTCCAAGTTAGGAAAAAGGCAATAGTAGCTATTCCTTGGATATGTGAAAGAGAGAAGAACTCTTCTTGGAATAGGCTCCTTTTAGTACTTTTGCTGTTGTTTTGCTGTTTCTTTGTTTTTCCCAGCAGTAGCCTAAAAATAGTTTGAGCTGCTGTGGTTCAATACAGATACCCAGTTCAGGTACATGGTAATAAAAGTTGAATAGAAGCTCTGCGTGTGTTCTGTCAGGAAGGTGTTAAGGTGCTCTGACTGTCTTTGCACGCTACTAATTTGGGCTGGTGTTTTTAGTTGTATTCCCAGTAGGAATGGCGCAGAGTTTCTCCCACACAGCTTTGATAGCTGATTCCTGTGGGAAGGGGCTACTACTGAGTTACAGTAGCCATCCCACCAAGCTCAATGCCTGCTTTGCTCTGATAAACCAAGTTTCCAATTAAAAAAATCCAGAAACAAAACAACCTCCTAAAACTTTGCATCCTCTTCCTTCCACTGAGATACTGATTATTTTTTTTCCCCTCTGGAAGTTCAGGGGAAGGGATTCTGGATGTATGTTAAGGCTGTATTTATGGAACCAGATTAACCTGCAAGTTCTTGATGGGGGTTTATCTTGTTCATTGCATGTGAGGATTGTGGTATTTTTCTTCTTTTTTTTTTTATAGCAGAATGTTAGGAGATGAGAGAGAAGTACTTCACAGAGATCGTATAGACTATGCAATGGACTTTATGAAGATCTGAAGAGATGCTCAACCAAGAGTTCTTCAGATAAATTATAAAAGGAAGAAGGGAACTTAAAAGGATGTATTTTATTTTTTAAATTTTCTAGCTCTTTTTATTTGCTAAGACAGCATATTTAATTATTTTATGTATTAAATAATTCAGCAGACTAATAATGATACAAATAATCTGAAATAAAAAGTAATTTGTGGCACTAAAATCATAACTACAATTAGGTTTTTTCTGTTTCTCTAATATTCCTAATCAGAACTACTGCTTCACAAAGGGCTGTGAAATAGTCCTGTTGGGCATGCAAGGTTCCTCATGAGCAGTACTGAGTTTCTAAGGTCTGGCTTTGATCTTTTACTAGTATTTTAGTTTTGGTGGGACAGACCCCTTGGGATTAGAGCTGTCAGGAGGCCTGGAGAGTTCTTGTGTGCTGGAGAGAAGGACTGCTGTGATGTATTAATAGTGGATTGCAACTGACGTGCAGAGTAGATGCCTGGATTGTTTTGAAAAGTACATTTAAAATTATTTTTTTTTGGGTCGGTTTTGCTTTTCAAGCCCAGAGGTAACTCAATTTTGAACCATGATTTCAGGAGTAGTTTTTGCTATTATTGAGACTTCTTGGTAACTGCATTTTTTGGGTGGTATGTTTCAGGTACTAAAATACCCCCAAAACTGAGTGCTATATGAATTTTTCTCCATTAGTCTTTGTCTGGAGAAAAAAGTTTTTATACTACATCTCTGCTGGACACTGCAGTTTGCATATTTTCCTGTTTTCAGAGTCTACTGTCTCTCCTGGCTTTTATTTCCAAAACATGCCAGCAGTGGAAGTCAGGTGGTGGTCACAAAGTAGCGGCAGCAACATGAAATAGGGCATTCGGTGGGCTCTGGAGAGGCATAGTGCAGAACAAGCTGCAGCTGAAAGGTGACAAATCTGAGACAGCTGAACTCTGTGTGTAGACCTGGGAGACTTCGAGCTAGATCACAGGTAGGTGCTGAATTTCTGCACATGGCTCTTCACTGTTCGCTAACTAAAAATATTTTCTGGAACGGAGAGTGCAGGCACCTTGCTTTGGACTTTGCTAACTCCCACTGTGTTCAGGGCATCCTTCTGTTGATCAAAGCAGGGCAGATTGAACAAATCAGGCTCTTGTGGAGGAGAGTACAGAAACACCCTGAATGTCAGGGGAATGTGCTGGGCAGAATATGGGAAGCTGCTCAGATAATGCTGCAGACTGGTAGCAGAGATTGTTTTTTCTCAAGGAACGCAGGAGGTAAGAGGAGGATGGCAGCAAGGAGGACTCTCCTGGGGGCTATGTGACCTAGATTGGTGGCTCCTAGGACCAATGGATCTCCAATTCCTCTTCCTAAAGACTAGGAGTACTTCAACTAAACGTTTCCACATATCCTCAATGAATTTCTACACCAAAAAAAAAAAAAAATCCTTCAAAAAGACAACCTCTTAATTGCTGCTGACAGTTTACTAGGACTACTTCTGACCTGCCTAGAACATTAAATCTTAAATCTCTTGTGATGAGAGTGAGTCTGGATGAGCTGTTAACCATGTGTAATTTTATGGCATACAACATGAAAGTTTGTGATTTACATGGTCTTGCCCTTGGTAGCATTACAACTGGACTGCTTATCACCTCATATATTCTGCCTACAAAACTTTCTATAAAAGTAAATGAACAGTTGAATGTACAAACTCTTTTACAGAAGTTTTGTTTCTGAGGGATAACCTAAAAAAAAATTCCTTTGTAGAAGCCTTGTATTCACATTGGGTTTTGCTGTCATTATACTTAAAGGACAGTTGTACCACCACTGTGGATAATGAGAGCCACCAGGATTGGAGACTGACACCTTTTTAATTCCTTTTTCCTGCCTCAAGTATAGGCAGAAGTTTAATTTCCCTTACTGTCTGGAAGTTTAATCTTTTTAAGATTTTGTTCATCTTGGCTCTGGTTAGAACAGTTGAATCTTTTGCATTTGTTTTCAAGACTGGAAAATAATTTTCCTCTAGTATTTTCCATACCTAATAATTTAAATTCAGTGACAATTCACCTTTCATCCTTCCCTTATGAGCTGACTAGATTGAACTCCTTTAATTTAGCATTGTGGAGCTTATTTTTTAGCTGCAGGGTTACTTTTGTTCTCCTTCAAAGTTTTCAGGAAGTAAGTAGAAATAATAAATTTTATCATCAGAAAAGTCATTTAACGTAGTAATGTTTTTATTCAATCACATAAGAACAGAGAAAGATTAAACTATTTTTACCCTAGCACCAGACCCAGGTTTTATGAGAATACAGGCATAGCTTTAGATAACCAAGTCTGTCTTTGAGCTGTCTCCTTCTAAGTCAAAATCTTTCAGCCTTACTTGGGAATACATTATCTTGGACAACAAAAAAAGAACATTGAAGGAACAAAGTTTTTTCCAAAAAAAACTTGTTGACTGGCATTAATTAGTTTTCTTGCATCTAATTACTGGTAATCATTATGATGACAACAGTAAAGAAAAAACCGTAGAGGTCTTGAATTTTTCTGTGAGTGGTAAGGATATGTTTAGGTAGCAGTAAATGCTATCACATTTTAATGAGGAGAAAAGATTTTGAACTAGCTCTTGAATCTAAATATAGACATTTACAGTTAATTTTAAGTGTGTGTAGGAGAGGAGAGAATGGCCTTTTACCAAAAGCAATGTTTTGTGTTGCTACATTGTTCATTGGAGCAAAACACTGTTTGGGGCTGGATTTGATATGCACATTTCTTTATTAGAATTACTGAATAAAAAAAGAATCAGTGACTTTCACAGAATTGCACAGTAAAGTCTTCTATAAACAAGAAATCAAGTTTTCTCAGTGCACTTGATGCCATCCAGTGATCTGTTGCCAGATTTATTTGCAGGGCGGTTCTTGGGCACACACACTGCCGCGTGGATGGAGCGCTGTCTCGCAGGCTGTCAGCAGAAAAGGCTGATCATCTCTGCAGGGAGCTGGTGCCAAGCTGGGCCCTGCAGGGCTATTAATTCCAAACTCTTCCACCATCTGCTTTCAGGAAATAGAGAGGGGAGCATCACTGACCTTTGGGGTGTTTTTGCCTTTGGCTCTTAAACAATCTTCGATAGTTCTGAGCTCTGGCTCTGAGCTCTGCCTGCAGTCTCTTTCTCTCACTCCAGTTCCTACAGTGAGCTTCAAGGTGTCCAACCCATTAGAAACTTCTGAACACATTTTTTCTGAGTATTACAAAACTAAATAGAAAATGGGAATAGCAAATCAGCCTTTTAGATCCAGTGAGTAAGGGTTCAAAAACAAACCAAGGACTGCATCCAGACATTTCTTTAAAAATGAGAGCATGTGTCCCAGCTGCAGAGGGACTCCTGCCGACTGCAGTGGTGTTGCATCCTTTGTAGTGGTGCCATGTCTTGCTCATTGTTGTGCTGTGTAGGTCTGCACTAGCTATAAAATCCCAAGGAGGTATAAAATGGTGCAGAACCCTGCCTGCTTGTGCACAAACTCAGCAGCACTTGTTGCCCGTGTGTGGCACTGGGCTGGAGCAGTCATCCTGCTCGTTTTGTGTCCCCAGGAGTGGTGCCAGTCTCTGCTAGCTCCAGCATCTGATCCTGTTACATCAGAGTCTGCTTTCTGCAAGTCTGGCGGTGGAAGACTGGGAGAGATAGCTAAAGCACTGGCAGAAGAAACAATGTGGGATAATGCTTAAACTGAATGTTGGGAGCACCGGGAACTCCCAGGCTCTCACAGGGAGGTATTTTGAACCCCCTAAAATCCTTACTAGAGGGCTGGTCTGCTTTGCGATATGGGTGGACAATCACTTCTGCCTTCTGCCTGCATTGCCCAGGCATGCAAAAGAATTGTGGTGAAAATAAAATAGCTGCGTTACGTAAACCTGACTGCCCTTCCAGCTGGGAGAGAAGATGAAGCTTAATGTTACAAATGTGGTGGTCTCAATGGCCATTTTTTATTGGACATGATAAGACTGTCAGCATGGGGAATGAAATGCATTTGAGACTCTTGCACATCTGTACTGGCCTCTTGCACTTGAAAGATTTATTTTTGACTTATTCCATTGTGCTTGGAGTGCTTAAAGGGCCATTTGCAAAATTAATCCTTGAAATGGAGGAAGAATACTCATTGCATTTGCAGAAATTGAGTGGGGACTAAAATCCTCATTCAGCAAATATTGCAGATGTCACATTGTGCTAAAGAAATTGGCAAAAATGTTGAGTGGTTTTAGTCTAATTTTAAACCCACATAAAATTAATGGTCAATAGGGATACATAACCTTTGAATATTTTGAAAAGAAGAGAAGCTTTCAATTGACTATGGTCAATTTGAATAGTAAAATAGTTTTTAATATAAATGCTTGTCCTGGTTTAGGGCAAACTTGGGAGAAAACCTCCAAAGGGGGTCCCTCCAGGAAGCAAACCCACACAGCCCCTCCTCCCAACCGGTTCAGGAAGTATTCCTCGGAGAGAAGTGGAAAAAGCCTGTTTATTTAACAGGCACAGCACTCCCCAGCACACCAAATGAACGATACCGGATGACACCACTCTGAAAAAGATGACAAATTCAGAAAGTCTCTCTTGGGGCTGGTTGCTCTGTTCTCAGTCCCTCCGGCGCTGGGGCAGCTGCTGCAGCCACAAGGTGCAAACTCTTGGTGTTCCCAGGTCCCCGTCCGGAGCAGGTTCAAGTAGGTCCAAAAAAAGGGAAAGAAAAACAGTCCAGGGAAAAATTCAGACTGCTTTGCTGAACTAACTAATGGGCAGAAGGAAAAGCAAGAGCAAAGTGCAAAAGCAGCACCATATATGGCCCCGTCTCCGTGTCCTGCCGATTGTGGAGGAGTGAGCAGGCTGGTAACTGATAACAAGACAAAACGTTCACTCTTCAGAGCCTGTCTTGAAGGCACAGCACAGAATATCCAGCATAAACAGAACACATGGCTGGGGATAACATCACAACGTCACCCTAGGACAATGCTATAAAGGATATTTATGAACTTTTAAATTCTGTTTTGTTCTTTTAAATGAGAGCTTAAGAACAGAAAAATTTGCATATTAGTTTGGTAACATTTCCACTTGAAAATCAGAAGAAAAGAGAAAAATGTGTATTTAAACTAAATTTTGATGAAAAGTTTAGAAATGCCTAAACAAATGGGGAGGGGGATCCATTTTCCATGAAAAAAAAAAGATCTTTTAGGGACATTCCAACCATTGTTGCAGTCTGTGACCTTTTTTTTTTCTGAAAAGCATATTTTTTTCATTCTCAGGTAATTAAAATTTGAGATTGGTGGTTTAGGGAACTATTCTGTGGACCTATTCTTTTTTTTTTTCTGCACTGATAGCTAAAGAAGTTCCAAACATTTAGTGCAAAAGTTAAAGCCAAACAGGTTTCTGAATGATTTATAATTTTATTACCTTATGTATTTATTTCGTTTTTTAAAGTCAGAGTGATGTTCAGCATCCAGTGAGTCTCCCACTGTAAAGCTTGTATTCAAAATTGGAGACAAATTATTAATAAAATACATTGTGTCTGCTAGACCCTCCTATTAAATGATGTCCTGGAAACAGTTCAGTATTTGTTGTACAATAGTATTAGGGAAGGGAAGCAATAATACAGCATCTTTTTGTCGTAGCTGAGTAAGTTATTAGTCTTAGACTAAATGCCTTTGTGTAAACAAGAGTTTAGTGTTGAGTTTTTTTGTGGTCTTTTGCCAGAAGCATTATGAAAAGCAAAGTTGCTGCATCAGTCCTTTTACTAGTCTTTTCTGGAAGAAAATGTATTTCATCATATGTTTGCAAGTCTGACATGAAAATATTATTTAAAGGAACAGTCTTTAAGTCTTCTTTGACCAGTTCTGTCCTCAGATGGGTGTAAAAGTGTGTAAATAAAATTATTGCAGCATCTTACTAGCTTCTGATTCTCCTGCCTTCTCCCAGAGGCAGAGCTGCAGGGGCTGAGGCAGCTGCTGCTGCTCTGCAGGAGGACAGAGCTTATCATTATATTGGCATTCAATCTCTCCCTTGTGCAATTCTTGTCCCTTCCCTTCTTTCCATATTCCTTCTGTAAATATTAATGTGTTGTCTTGTTTGAATTTTAAGACTGATCTTTTTCCCCTAAGAGTGATTTTCTGTAATTATTTATGCTATTACCTATTTCTGAAAGATTTTCTTAAAAGCTATAAACTCAGTTTGGGGATTTAAAACAAATCACTTTTCTTTCCTTGGCAACGAAGATGAAGGAAAGCTAGAAATGTTTGTTTATCAAGACATTCAAACTTATTTAGAATTCAGAGAGCAATTCCTGTCTGTTTAGACAAATATTTGTTCTTCTTGTGAAGGTAGTTCCCAGTGCAATGTGATAGACTGGGTACTCATTCCAATCCCCCTTTAACAGTGATTTAAAAAGCAACAAAATATTTTAATATTTTGGACTAGATAATCTTGCAAGCAAGACAGAATCTAGAAAACATACGGCAGCTTTCACTGTTGTGGTGCCCTCCTCATGAACAATTTCAGAGCTGGGGATTGTCACTTCTTTCATCCCTCAAGGCAGTCAAGAGACTTCCACCCCACAAGTCTCCTTGCAGTGCACTGAGAAGCCAGAGAGTGCAGCAGCAGCAGCAGCACTCATGCCTTGTTTCTTCCTTCCCTATTGTACATTGCCACAGAGCAAAGCAGGGGTTCTCTTCCAAGCTTCTCTTCAACTCTTCTTTCTCCCTCTTCTCAGGTTCTTAAGGTTGCAGAGCACTCAGGCTGTGTGTGCAAAATCTACTGATGTTTTAGTATTTGTCTTATTTCAGCTCTTTCTGAGCTGTCTGGAAGGGAATAATGTAAGAAAAAAATATTTGCATCCTTCGTTTGCTGCTAATTTGGAGTAGATGCAGCACTGCTGTAATTCTTACCAGGGAATCTCAGACATATTCTTCTCTCAATAGGCATGTGTCTACTTATATCTATAATAATGTATGAACCCTATAACAGATTGTTCCATAATCATACTAAATATTTATGTTTTCTTTTGTTTCCACAGTACCCTTCATGGTAAAACAGGTTTCAATTACATTAGCTGTGTTTCTGGGTTTGAGTTTGTTTTTGTGTAGGTTTTTTTTTCTCTTCCTGTGTTGTACTAACAATCTCTAAGGTGTTATTAGTACAGCACTATTTTCTGAGTGAAGAAATAAATACCACTTGACAGTTGACAACTGCTTTTAAACAGAAGAAGCCATTACTGCAGTAGCACGTGATGGCAGAGTGACTGACACAGTGCCTGACCTTCGCACGCAAGTGCTGTCCAGCTGTCCTGGTTCTTTCTGTCAGTGATGGCTGGGTCTAGCAACAGCTACATAAGTGTGAAACCCTTGTATTCAGGAGGCTCATATATCTTCTGCCTTTGTGCTGTTTAAAATGGTTGCTAGAGAAGACAAAGAAAGGCCTGTTTGGAGAGGAAGATGGTTAGAGACAAACTGGTTCCCAGTCCACTCTGCATGTGAATAGTGCTACACTGCAGCAACAATAGCACTAAAGGGAGATTTGTTTATTTTTAGCTATGTTACATTGGTTTCCCATTTGTTTGTTATCTTGAATGTAAGCTGCAGGCTTCTGTGTGCACATGAGACCTTGGCATGCATGTAGAAAGAAAATGTACATTAGGAGCAGAGCTAGAGTTGTTTATAGCAAGAGGTTTTTAGAGGTTTTTTTAGCCTAGAGAAACATATCTCCATGTACTGATTATATATTTGCTTGAATTTTTTTATTATTAGCCCTAATGGGGTCATCCCTGTTTGGGATGATGACAGTCATCACTTTAGTAACACCTTCCAACTCACATTGCTGCTGTGAGCAGTTTTCTGTTGTACTGTGGAATAAATCTAGTATATCAAGTGCATTGGAAATTCAATGAGAAACAATGATTTCTTGTTTCATCCATCAGTTGTGCTTCTCAAACCTGTAACTACATGAGAAGAATATGAAAGCAAAACTTACAGGTCACATAAGTCCTGGATAAACTATTAGCAAAATATTGCTGCATGGGAAACGTACATGGATATTTCTGAAATTACTACCACTGTGGCTATTTCTCATTGGGGAAGTTAGTTTTCTTCTCAAGAGTCCAATACAAGAAAAAAATATATGCCACCTTGAGATAAGTAGTGGATAGAAATCTACTCCAAATACATTTGCAAGTAGATCTCCTATTTGTTTGGATTAGTTGGATTTCTGTGATTTGCAAGACAAGGTGCCAAGCAATACTTTGCTCTAGAAGCCAGCTGCTGAACCTTCACTGCTGGGCTAGGGTTTCTTTTTTTCCCCTCACTTCTTGTCACTGCTTCTTTATGTTGGCATAGGACACTTTGTCTGAATTTTATCCATGAATTCTCAGATTTGGGTAAAGTATAACAGCTTTCTACCCCTTTGTACTTAAACTGTGTCTATGCACTGTGTCACATGGTAGGCAGTGACAGAAGGCTATAACCAGAAAGAATCTGGGGGGTTTTTTACCCTTGGGAAGACCCTTTGAACACAAAATGCTTGTAAGAGACACATGGTAACCAGCTCAGCACAGTATTGCAGTTTTTTGGGGATGGATTGGCTGGGCAAGTCAATGATCTCCATCTGAAATGGGGGCTTCTTTTGTAGGAGCAACAATGCTGCATGGGTACAATAAAATGCCTGAAATCACCAGTGTCAGAGAAACCAGAGAGGAGGGCAGCAGCTGACATTAATTTCATGTACCTCAATCTGACAGATTCATGTGGCACAGACATGAATCTGTCAGTGCCACATGACAGATCCATGCTCGTGCTCTGGATACAGATTCCAAGACACACAAGTACATCCACTGTTTGATTAGGAAATAAGAAAATACAGCCTGCATTTCTAAACCCTCACCCTTAACCATTGCCTGAGCCACATGGAAGTTGTCAGAACAGCTACAGCCTTTTAACTAAAAGCCTCAGAAGGAAGGTCTATATATGTTTGTTTCTAAACTAATATGTATATTTTTCTTATTTAATCTGGTCTAAAAGGGGACCAAGAATCTGCCATGGTGCATGCAAATAAAGAGGTGCTTATGTTGATGCTCAGCCACACAAGTGCCATGCTGGCACAGATCTATGATTTCTAAGTTGAACTTTCTGAACAATGACAAGTTCATTTTGCCATGTGTTTCTGCTTTGTGCTGAAATAGAGCCAAACCCCTCATATCAAAATCACAAATGAAATTATGTGAAAGTGTCTGTTTTTAAATTAGAAAGATCCTTCTACTTTTTAATTTGGCATCTTCTTTTGGAAACAACAAAAAATGGACCACAAGTGACAAAAATGTGCCATACAGAAACCTTTCCACTGGAATTGATACACCCTGTGAAACACTGTACTCCTGATGGAACAGCATAATTCTGTGGGGTGTGGGGAAAAAAAACCAACATGGCAAAACCCACCCAAAACATCTTGTCAAGTTTTGACAAAATCTAATATCTTTTCAGAGAAGTCTCAGAGTGAACAGATTAATTCAAACTATCTGGTTCTCCTTTTTTCTCTTAAGAGAGAGAAGGAAAAAAAGAACAATTTTACTTGAAAATATGGTTTTTAAAATATACTGCAGCCCCCGACCTTCTGACACAAGCATACATCTAGCACTGTCTGCTAACTGATATAAAAAAATTACTGGCCTGGAACCAAATGTCTCATTGAAAACTAAGATGAACAAAAGTGTCATTCAGACTTACAAGTGTTAGCTAGAAAAGCTAAATGCTTCTCTATATGCCCTTATAATTTGCCTTTCTCTAATTTGTCAATAGATTCAAGTCTGTCTCCTCCTGTTCCTCAGACTACAGACCTGTGTAAGGAAGAGCAAATTGACAACAGTGTGCTTAGTCCAAATGGGTGGACAACACCTGGGACAAGTGCTAGTGCTTGGTGATGTTTTTGAGGATCAGATGCACTGACAGTCTGTTGCACATATCAGTCAAAATCCTGTCCCTGCAATCTACTTCTGTACTCCCAGGAGCACTATGTGGTGCACATAAGTCCAACAGGTTAGAGTTTGTCTGCTAAAAATACACTGCTGCTTTAATAATGCTGTAGTAATGTATTTCACATTTCTTGTTTGAAAGTAGCAGGTGATACATGAATGAAAAATCTTATTTAATATATTGATCAGCTCATCTAAAAGCTGATCTCAAGATCTCTCATGAGAGCCCCCCTGGAGTACTGCACCCTGCTCTGGGACACCCAACACAGGATGGGTTCCAACTCTCCACAACAGGGAGGCCAACAGGGCCACAACAGGGAGCTTGATGATCATTAAATTTTTGTAATAAGAGAACAACTCTTCCTTTTGTTCTCTTATTACAAAAACTTATATACCTTCTTGGTGATTTCACATTCCTCACAGCACTGACTCCTTCCTCCTTGCAGCATAACCAACAAACTCCAGCAGCTCTTCTTGACTACCTAACCCACTCTTTCATAGCACTCATCCTTACTGGACATAGCTGCAGCCTATTAAGGGCAGGCCTGTTCCTAATCCTTGGTAATTAGTACAGCTGCAACTCAGGGGTGAGATTGCCTTCTGCACCATCTCTATTCTCTTACATTCCATCCCCCACACCTTCTAACCCAAACCAGCCCATTCTATATCCTATGATGCTATGATCTTGTCAAAAGTCCCTCTCCAACTTTATTGCAGGCTCATTTCAGGAAATAGAAGCCTGCAATTAGGTGCTTCCTGAAGCCTTTCTTTTGCTGTGCTGAACAATTCCAGTTCTCTCAGCCTTTATTCACAGTAGAGGTGCTCCATCCCTCTAATCAACCTGAGGGCCTCTTCCAGACTCTCTCCAGCAGGTCAATGTGCTCCCTGTGCTGGCAGTTCCATAGCACTCCACACTTTATGGAACACTCTATGTGTGAAACTAAAATTTATTTTGGCGTTCAGGGCTAAATCCGACCCAGACATCGGGCACACTTTCACAGGTGATGTTACATGTCTGCGGGGCACAGGCGGACCCACACGCTGTGTCCTTCAGCTGATCCTGGTGGCAGAGCCCATGCTGGTGCCAATGGCTCCGTGCCTGCTGGCAGCGCCCCGGGGCCCACAGGAACCCACGGAAACCCCTCCATTCTCCGTCGGGACTGGGGCTGGGGGCTGGGGCAGGGAAGGGACAGGGGCACTGAGGGGAGAGGGGCAGTGAAGGGACAGTGTAGTGAAGGAATGGGAGCAGTGAGGGTACAAGGGCAGGGGCAGGGAAGGGGCAGTGAGGGGATAGGGGCAGGGAAGGGGCAGTGAGGGGAAGGGGGCTGGGCAGGAGTGGCACCGTTGCTTGTCCAGGCCCTGCAAGCGGAGCAGGGCCTGGGGTGATTACAGAGCCGCTCTCGGTGCCCCTGCTGTGCCCGCCCGGCTGTACAGATCGCTCCATGGGCTGTATGGAGCTGTGCTTCAGCACCCCCACCCCACCATCTGTGGGGATGTGGTGGGTGCGCCTGTGGCTGGCTGTCCCCTCTTTCCCACCACAGCAGGAGATGGAATCCTGCCGAGGTGGGATCCTTGCACAAGGTTATGGGATGTAGGGGGATACAGTATGGGTAAATGCAGGTGGTATAGAATGTAATCTTACCCCCTAAAGAGTTGCAGCTGAGCCAATTATCAAGGATTAGGAGCAGGCCTGGTGTTAACAGGCCCAGCTGTAGCCAATCAGAAGAGTGTTATAAAAGAGTGGATTGGGTGGTTGAGGGAACTGGAGTCAGCTGGCTGCTGTGAGGACAAGGAGGAGTCAGTGCCTGGAGGAGCTGCCTACAAGAAACATCCAGGAGGTGTGAAACTCCAGCAATATGGAACCCTTGCAATGTAATAACAATAGCACTCTTGCACTATAATGACAACAATGGGAGCCTTTGCAGTGAGCCAGTGTGAAATAAATTGTTCCTCTCACAGCAGTGTGACTTGTGATTTGCTTCCCGGTCTGCAGGCTGGGCTAAGCCCAGCCCTCTCTGCTGTCCCTGGCTTTGGGCTCTAAAGGATGCTCCGCTCTGCTCCAGCTCTGAGTGGCTCTTGTGGTGCCATAGAGGACAGAGCAGCCTGGACAAGAGACTGACTTCTTGACTTTTTACACTTTTGGGTGTGACTGGGCTGTCTAGAAATTTACATAAGTGCTGGGAAGATGTGGGGCAAAAAACGGCTTTGAAACTGTAAAAAAAGTTTGTGGTTTTGAATATATAGCATGGGTATCACAAAGAAATGTTGAATTATCATTGGTCTCTTGAAAAATAATATATCCGTAGGCTGCAATTAATTTAGGATACTTGTAATTTTGTGAAAATTTTACATATTTTCTTTCCTTAGAGAGCAAATATATTTATTTACTGAAGCTATTCCGAATGTAGAAGGCAATTAACCTTTTATGAAAGTTGAAGCAGACTATTACATGTGCCAAGAGAGGTGGTAGACATCCCATCCCTGGCAACATTCAAGGTGAGGTCGGACAGGGTTCTGAGCACCCTGGTGTGGTTGAAGATGTCCTGCTCATTACAGGGATGTTGCCTAGATGAGAATTAAAGGTCCCTTGCAACCCAGAGTACACTCCTAGCTTGTATGGAAAACTATCTGTACCTGCAATGTACTTTGAGAGCCCAATGAAAGATTAATCTCCTGTAAGGACTATCAGAAGCTTTTACTTTGGTCTTTCAGAGGACAACTCCTCCCATGAAACTGCAGTATTGTTAATAAACCTCACAAAGTGACAGCAGTTAATAAACCACACAAATCCGCATGGTGTGATAGCACAGCCCTCACATGTCTGTTCTCCAAAGAGTCAGTGTTTCAGGGTCCATGATCCAGGGTGTGTTTGCTCATCCCCTCCTGGACAGGAACTAGAATGTTAGTAATGCAAAAATGTTTCTCTTTCTCCTCCTGAACCACTGCTTTTCCCCTTCTTCCCTCTGAATCACCACTTTGTGTCACAGATATCTTATAAGACTTTTCTCCTCTCTGAAAAATGCTATGTTTGCACAAAAAAAATAAAGCTTTAAGGGTGGGTGGCACAGACCCATCTTTGTGACTTCTGTTTCATAGACCTCTCTGGAGATCTTTGGATGTATCTAAAATTACTTGAAAGTAACTTAGAGGAGATTAACATGAATTAACATGATTTTACAATTCCTCCTTAAAAGTGGTAAATAAGATCCAAAGAAACAGGTTTTCATGTGTCTTAAACCCACCAGTGTGTATTGGGTGTCAGCTGGGGCTGTGGGCTGGCCTCTCTGAGGACTCAGTGCAAGGCACAGCTGAGCCCATCAGCCAGTGTTGGCAAAATCTTTAAGAAAGGGGAAAAAAATTGGAGACATGGAAGAATCAGGAGTGAAGTTGAGCCTAGGAAGGGAGAGGGTTGGCGAGGCTGGTTTTGTTTTTTGTTTGTCACCATCCTACTTTGTTATTAGTTTGTAATAAAATTAAATTAATTTCCTCAGGTCAAGTCTGTTTTGCCTGTGATGGTAGCTGGTGAGTGATCTCCCTTTTCTTATCTTGACCATCAACATTTCCATCTTATTTTCTCCCTCGGTCTTGCTGAAGAGGGGGAGTGAGAGCAGTTTTGGTTGGCACTTGACAGACAGCCTAGGCCCACCACACACAAACATCAGGTGCCGTTAAAGAGACCAGATTTTAAAACAAAAAATTTGGAGTCAATCTCTAAGATTTAAAAGTGAAACAAGAATGCATGTCTAGCATCACTTTTTGTATTCAACAGACCAGACTCAGCACTAGTACTTTAACCCTTGTTTGCTATGTAAGCATTGAACAATTTTAGTTTTTGAGAATGAAGAAAAAGCCTCAAAACATCTGTATTCTTCTTATTATGTTTATTTTGTTATGTTTATTTTATATATCATATAGGGACAGTTTTAGAAATCTTTTTGTGACTTTGGCTCATTGATTGTAAGTAAGCTCCAATGTTTCATGGTCCATTGTTTAACTTGCCTCAAGTACTGATAAATACTAAAACCTGGCACCATGTCCATGAAAACACAACTTGTTATGCCAGTTCATGAGAGCTGATCTGCATATCAAGGAATAAGAACTCAAAGTCACTTTGGACAAACAATTCCCATGCCATTTGTTTGACTTTATCTAAGATATGTAGTGAGACAGAGACTCTATTGTCTTTTATACCTCCAGTTTTACATGGAGAAAAATTGTAATTTCTCGGTTACTAGTATTGTGCTGTTGCTTTTTTTCTTCCTCCTAGCTATAGTGTGCAGAAATATTTTGCCTTAAAATTCTTGCTGGAACCTAGACAATAATTTGTAACTGGAATTAAACAAAATAAGGGTCTGCTCTAGTTACTTAACATTTAGAAGAAATTATGCTGTTCAGAAAGCTGCATGTAACATCAAAAGCGGGATTAATTTCCCCAAATCCTATTACACTCAAGGTGTCAAACTGAAAAAAGATCATCCATTGTCCTATATTTCCTTTTTTGTTTCTGTTTTCCTGCATATTCTTTCTATACACTCATTAGAGGCATTAGGAAAACAGGCATATATGCACATCAGGATATAGATGCACAGAGCATACATGTGCACAGTAACTCTAGATTGCTAATTTTATTAAAGGAATTCCTGCTTTGTTTTATTATGGATGTTTTCCTTTCCTGTCTAGCTTCCTCTGCCCTTGAAGTTTTTACTCAAGGTTTTATTCTGGTAAAGGAAAATTTGTGGTATATATTAGACTTAAAATGAAGAAGAATATAAACAATATCATTAGTTATTTCTTCAGATACAGATGTTTGATCTTCTCACAGCACCTAATTTCAATTTTGTTACCATTTGAAGTCGGTTCTGCTTTATGAGCATTTCTAACAAAAACAGCCTAATCCCCAATGCACAGCTTCTGCTCAAATGAACTCTGCCTGAATTCAGAGAACTGCACAGTGTTTGGCACACAGGGTTGAATTCATTCACATCACATTTTGCTGACAAATTTTCCCTTGACTCCCCTCTCATCAGTAGAGAGAATAAATAACCCTCAAACAGTTAAAGTCGAGGTAATCAGTAGGCAAGTGCTATGACTATCTCTTTATGTATAACTCTGACATTTAGGGACATAGTTTGGTGATGGATTTGTCAGTGTTATGTTTACCATGGGACTCAATGACCTTAAAGGTTTTTTCTAACCTGAATGATTCTATGATTTTCTTTTCCAACATTTGAACAAATTCACAGAGACTGAAATATATACTGATGTGCTTCCTAGAATACAAATAAACCCATACATGACAATAATTAAACTAGTTATGTTGTCTCCAGCAATATATTAGCTTTTACCCTTTTAGAATGCTGAGATGATGAAGGAAAGAAAATTACTTTAATAACAGCCTGACCCAAATTTTGCCAATATTCCTGAAATGAAACAAATTTTTTACCTGAACTTTTTTCTAAACAGAAGTTAAGATTTTTTTCCCTAAATAACTTAAAGTTGTGTCTAATCCCCAAACAACCTTTATCAACAAATTTATGATAAAAACCTATTTAAGGCTAATTACTTTGATATTATTGCTAATAATCCAATGGCACAATTCTTAGCAAAATCAGTGCAAAATATCTTCATTCTCATACCATCACATAAGAGCATGCAAACAATGTGGAAATGTTGTGAAAGTCTTGCAGAGAATAGGTGTCTGTTGTGTTGTTATACTCTGTGCTGCCTTTTACACCCAAGGCCCTTTAATGCTACCTTGAAATTAATCAGAAGAGCCTGTTCTGCAGCAGCATCCTTGAAAGGATACCCAGCCTAGAAGATGCCCACTGGGACCTCTCTGCATGTGCTGACCCACATTTCAGGGAGCTGTTCCTCCCCCAGGCCTCCTGTGCAAAGCCTCTGAGCATCCCTGCTTTCTGCAGCCCCTCTCCTGTGGCTGCCCCGGTAGCCTCTAGCTTGTGCCCTGGTTTGGGAGCAGTGAGAGGGAGCCCTGACCCCACAGATATGCAGATCTCCCTAACAGGGCTTGCCATCCTCAGCCTTTTGCAGGAAGTGTGAACTTGTTTCTCTTGAGCCTTTCCATGGTCAGTAGCCCTTGGTGGCTGCTTTGGCCACAGGGCTCCTGCTTGGTCACAAGTGGCCGGTGCCGGTACCGCTGCAAAACTCCCAGCACTGCTGGCGATGCCCTTTTCTCCTGAGACTGCTGTCAATAGGCAGAAGAGCACAGGCAAAACCTCCCATGATAAAATTGCCCCTTCCCAGCAGGTGGAGGCAGCTGTCATGCCTGATCTGGCAAGATGTTCTATTTATATGTAAGAAAGGGCAGCGTGCCCTGCTGGTGTCAGTGACCTCTATGATGGTATGCAATATAAGAGCACCAGGGAACACAGGGACTGAGCAAGTTAAGCTGTCTGGGTGTGCTTTGACAGACCTGAAGTGATTTGTGCAGGGCTGTTACACATCTTACAGCTTCTTGGTGGCAGCAGCCTGAAGGGCCCTCTTTTCTTGTTTTCCTTGGGCTGTTCTGAGCAGGTCCCAGGGGCCAATAAAAACGTTAGAAACTGGTAGAAATGTTAGGCTGCTGAAAAATTAGATCTCAGTGACCCTCAGGGAGATGGAACAACAAGGCTGACCATGATGCAAAACTGATGGGCTCTCTGCTTCTGAGGCCCTCCTGACATATGCTGGAGCTTTATGCTGTTGTACTTCCATCAGCAACTAAGCATGATTCATGCAAACTTGTCTGAAATAATAAATCCTTGATAGATTCCTTGCACCCCTCAGAATTCCTGCCCTTTAGAAATTAATGAGTTGTTATTTCAATTTACAGTGCTTGCAAAGTTTTTCTTATTTATTCCTCTTTTAACCTGTTTGTTTTGTTTTGTTTTGTTTTTACTTTTTGCTTACTTGTTTTAAATGGATGGTGATGTAGCTCAACACTTCTTTCCTCCTGTCCCACTCTGCCTCCAAAAATCAAAAGATGAATGAATCTGAAGTTACTAACTCCCATAATATTAACATAATTAAATTCTCAGTGTGACTGTAATTTCAGGATGAACCTAAATGTTCAGACAAGTATTTGTAAAAAGATTTTCTATTGCTGAATCATTGATTCAAGTTTTATTTCTTTGTATTGTGCTGTTAAAATGATAGGTCTGACCTCTTAATATCTTACATCTTCCAGATCTTTTACCTGGGGACTTAGTGGTTCCCTTGTTGGGTTCATCTGAGCATCTTTAAGCTAATTAGTTTCCTCTCACCAGAAGTGCCTCAGGCAGTGCTAGTGTATTGCTCATTCCTGTTGGCTATTTACCCTTTCAGTTTTCTTTTTAGTGTCTTGAACTGGACTATTTGAATTAAGTAATATCAAGCCAGAAAGTGGAAAACTGTGATGAAAGAAACAGGAATTTGGTCTAAATGGTCTAATATTATTTTGTCAAGTGGCCAAAGTCTGAGACAGATGCACCTCTCCTTTAAGACAGACAGATAGTTTTGAAGGAAGAGAGGGCCTTTGTTTTGCATGCAAGACATTTTCTGTGTGCCCTGTTTTTTTCTCAAACTTCAGGATGATCTTTTAAAGACTAATTCTATCACTTCATATGAATTTGCATCTCTTTGCAAGATCTAAGGAGCTGACACTTTTCAAATGGTCAAGAGTGTAATATGAGCCCAAAGATGCCTACATTTGGCATATTTTGGGATGTATTGTCCCTGAAGCAAAATGGAACCTGTCCTAGGGTTTGAGGTCCTTTTTTAGCAGACTGTCCTTCCTTACATGTGAATAGAACTGTTTAACTGTTTATCCAGAAGTGCTCAGTTTTTTTGCATATTAGTTTTGTAAATTCATGTCTGGAGCACATATTTCTTTTGGGTAGGACAGTAGCAAGGTCTGGCAGGGAACTGACAGAGTTTGTTGGGCCCAGCAGTACAGATTTTATCCTTTTTTGGCATACTTGACACTGTACCTAACAGCCATTTCTAGATTGAGTGGTGTCTGTCTGTCTTCCACGTCTGAACTCTTCCCTGTCTCAAATGAGAACCCTTCTCACCCACATGTCTTTGTTCCCTTCTCAAATTAACAGGATCTGGATGAGGTCACTGCTCAGACTCCAACCAGAGCACTCTTGCAAGCTTCCAAGCTCTCCTTGGCTCACCTACTTAGGTATAATGAGAGGCTGCATGTTAAGTTAGGCTTCAAAATAAGACAGATCCACCTTTCTTAGTGGTTGCAGAAGGGAAAGGTAGTGATGGAACCTGAGAGTTCGCAAGCATAACTGTGTAGTATGTTAACTTTGTGGTATGTTAATGGCGTGTCATATATTTTTTGGGAAATAGGCAATTTGGACAGCCATATAGAGGCTCAAGGGAAAGCACTACACTGTATCCTGGAATGGGCAAATTGTGTTCCATGGTGACAGAAATGGCTCTTTCCAGCATTAAATAAGCCTTTGGTCACTCATTCACTGTGTAAGTTGTGCTGGGGTAGTTTGTTAACCAGCAGACAGGTCTGCCCTAGGTTTCTATTTGAGCACTGCAGATGACTCCAGAATGCACAATTACTACCAGTGCTGGAACCTGTATGATTTTTAGCATACATCTCAAAATTAACATATTTCTTTCAAATTATGCTTTCCCAAGGCCACTTTGTGTTGAAAATACTTAATTCATTTCTGTAATTCATCATGCTTACTTTGAATAAGGAATATCCTAGCACTGTTGCCCTATATATGGAAAACCATGAATGGAAGTATTATAACAAATAAAGTGAAATTAACTTTATTTCAGTTTAAAATTGAAACTGAAATTAACTTTCAGTTTTTTTGTTGGTGTTTGTTTGTTTTTCCTATTTCAAGTACAACAAAAAATTTAGCAAAGACAGAAACCTGAATTCGAGCTGCATGGCCATCTTCAGCTCTCTGTACTTATGTGGAAAACTTCCAAAAAGTTTTTCACATTTGCTTTAACATGTGCCTACCAATGGGAATGGATGATTGCAGTATATAGCAAAATTTTGGCATTAGTTGGGTTTTATTTGTTTAATCAGTTTTTACCAGAAACAGACAGAGCAGGGAGGCAAAGCTGCTCAGAAGTATGGCATGACCTCCACAGAAGGAGAAAGTATGCAGGGACTGGTTCGAGTACATGTATGTGTATACACACACAGTGGTCTGTACAGCATCCATTACATTTAGCACTCTGTAGGTTTGAAATTGTTGCCCAGGGACATGCAGGTTCTTTTGGGGGTCTTTGGCAGAGTAAGGATTGGCTGCAGGGTTGTAGTTATAATTAGTACCTTATTATTGCATTAAAATTTTAATAATCAACATAGGTTATTCTTATTTACTATTTCTAGCAGTTAGTGCAGCTTAGCTACTCTTAGCATAGCTTGCAGAGTATCCTTAGCAATTATCATAGCAATTATCATAGCTTTCAGTTAAACAGAATTTCTAGCAATTGGTAGAATGTAGCTTTCTTGCTTTTTTAGGCCTTTTCATTACCTAGACTGCTACAGTTTGGGTGCAAGTCTCAGTAATCCATGTGTGATGCAATAACCACAGTCTAGGCTCAGACTTCCCTAAAGCAACAGGAGTCACTACCTCTCAGAGGAAGCAGGCAATGGCAGAGATGCTCCAGACCCCCAGGGGTCCTGTGTTTTCCTGCCCAGTAGCAGTTCAGTCTCTATCTCACTTAGGACTTGCAGCTGCTGGACTTTATGGGCAATATCTCACATGCTGGTAGCCTTCCTTATTCCCTAATGGGTGTTTCCACGACCTGGTGGGCAAATGGTCTGCTTGTACAGCTGACAGGAGAGTCATCTCTTCCAGGGTCATCATTTCCTGGTGACAGCCACAGTGTTGAAAAGGGGAAGAGAGAGGGGGATGGAGTGTGATCAGCACACTGACATATTGTGTTGTTTGTCTTAGAAAATGGTGTTGTTTCTGCTAAACATATTCCCAAACCCAGGAATGGGGTACCAGACACAGAAACAGAGGAATTTATTTTTCACCCAGACCAAAGTAAATTGCCACAAGTTCCTAGAGGGACAAAAAAAGCATAAGTAGGCTGAAAAAAGGATCAAACACAGTAGTCCAGATATAATCTCTTTGATCTATTTAGCAAGTTCTTAAGCTACCTATTTTCAGCAGGATAAATACAGAGGAATAGTATGTTTGCCATTTTCCTTATGTTCTCTCTGTAAGTTCCAGTTTTTGGCTGTTCTTGGGAATAGGATTGATCAAGAGAAAATGAATTTTTTAGGCTGGTTCGAGTACATGTATATATTTACACACACACAATGGTCTGTAAAACATCCATTATGTTTAGCAGTCTGTAAGTTTGAAATTGTTGCCCAAGGACATGCATGTACTGTCACAGTTATGTTGGGTATTTAATGGAAAGTGAAAGAATATTTAAAAAAAAAAAAAAAAAAACAACAAAAGAAAACAAGCAAAAAAACCCAAAACCAAAAAATTTCCCCCTTGTTCTGCTATTGCAAACATACCTGCTTAGCTGAGCTGTGCCTGGCCGCCTTTCTTAGGCTCTGCATGCAACTAGGAGGGTACATTAATATTGATGAGCCTTTGATTGAGGTGTGGAACACAGGATTGCTGCTTGGTCTCTTTGACACCATGATTTACAGTGACTTCCTGGTGGATAAGACAGGAATCTGCTGTTGGAGTTTTGGCTGCTCAGCTGCACACACTTGCTCAAAGATCGAAATGTAGTAGCTAAAACCTATTTGCATGCTGTTGGATGTGTAGAATAACAAAGTGCCAATAACAGTGCTATTCAACATTAGTGCTTGGAAATACCAATTCTGTTGAAGATGTCAATGTATTTAAACATTTTGCAAGGGAACAGTGTAAAGTGCATATGCCCCTTTCTCTCACAGTCAGTAAGGTGTATAACTGTGCTGTTATGAAACTTGCATGAAAATCAGGATTCTTGGTATTCAGGAACTGTGGTATATGTGGCGTATCCAAGAGCTTTTACCTGTAGTTGCTTTGTGTTTAATTTGCAATCAAATAAGGCATAGATCTTTTAGAACATTTTGATATCATTTCAAGGAGATTTGTAGTAGCTGTCTGTAATATCTTTTACATCAGGATTGACAATTATTCATGTGATTACATAATGCTATAAGTTACTTTTGGTCAGCATCTTGTTTATATCCTATCCTAAAATTATATCTTGCAGAGAATGTAGCAAACATTAAAGCAGGTGTAATGTGCTCTTGTAAGTGTTTGAAATTACCAGTGCTCACCATGTGCCAGATATCATGGGAATTTAAGAAATTGCTTTTTCTAAAGTTGCTAAGGCCAGTTAGCTTCTGATTTAATGTGGAGAGGAGGAAAAGTGCTGATTCTGAAAGGTGTATCAAGATGTAAAATAGCATAGTGATTCTGAAGGACTGTTTTCATGGTATATTTTTGCTCTTCTTTTGAGGCATGGAGAAAATTGCTGTTTTAAACTGATATATCCTCTGATTTACAACTTTTTTCTTGTTTTTAATTAGAGCTTTTTAAAAATTACAGAAAAATGCTAGGTCTGAAGAGATATTTTCAAAATAACATTATTTCTGAAACAAAACTGCCAAAGGTGTTGTACAACTACAGAAGAGAGCCAAGAGAAAAGTGAGATGGCTGTTAATATTTTGATTTCCAGTGGGGCATTTTCCTTGGTGTGTCAGAGAGTGTCTAACCCAAGCAGTTCTCTGGGTCAGGCCATTTAAAATCAACTTTGCACAACAGAGCTGAATGTCAGCAAGTTTTGGATCAGTTCCTGGGGGAGATAAAAGCTCAGAATTACTTAGGTGTTCAGTGTTGTCTTCTTTAGTGCTTTAAAGTCTGTATGCATATTATATGTAATGATAGTTTTGTAGTATTTTGCTTAGTTTATAAATCTGAATAGCTTCTGTATTACTTTTGTTCATGCACTTTCAGATTACTAGAGTAAAAGAAGTTTTCAACACAAATATTCATTCTATGTTCTTACTAATGTGGTGAAAATTTAAATTTGTAAAAGTTTTGCAGTGGTAGGCTATGAAAATTTTCATTACTGTCTTCCATGTTATTATTTTAACTACATTTAATTAATGAATTAACTGCAAAAGGAAAATATGTAAAGCTAGAATCAGATAGAACTGTGTCTTTTTCCCCCACATTTTGTCTAATTTATAGTGAGAGATAGATTACTTTGAGTGTAGGAATCCATATGTTAGTGCCTCACAAATAAAATGTTTCAAAATTCTGCTGTGTTTTTTCTGCATACCTTGTTTGTGTACAAAGAGAATTTCAAGGGCCTCTGTAAAACAGAGGTAAGTTTTTATACTAATCAAAAACCTTTGCATTTGTCATGAAAAAATCGAAACAAGTCTCTCAAAGGGTTCACAGTGCACCTAAACATGAAATGTTAAGACCCAGTGTCTGTGTAGACAGCCTGTACAGAAGCAGCACAGCAAATGAGTGAAGACTGAACTGCCAGGTAATGCAAGCACTGTGCCAAAAGGGAAGACCAAAATCATGTACAGTGGTTGCTATTCCTGTGTCCTCCATCATCCTGGCCTGACTCTGTTATCCAGTACCAGTGGACACACAAAGGACTTAGCTTCCCACTTGTGGGGAATCAGGAGCCCACGCTTACCGAGGAAACCATGGGCCGCGGCAGCTACGTCCAGATATGGACAACACTGGACAATCCAGACCACAAGAGCTTTTTTTTTATTTTCAGCACATCAGTCTCAGGACATTGTTAGACAATGGAGACAGGATGTTAACAGCTCGCTGATCCACAGGGAATGCCAAGGAGGTGGAGCAGTACAGCATAGCATAAAACCATCTCAGCCTAGATTTCAGCCAATCATATATAGAACAACACATATTGACAAGCATTCTATCCAATCTTATGAAACACACGTAATGGTAGCTAAAACAAAGACTGGTTCATAAGAGACAAAGAACAGGGCTCTATTCATGCTAACCTTCTAAAGATATACATTAAATAACCTTGTTGCCATCCATAAGCCAATTCTACAGAGGCCTATTGTTATTTGTCACGTATGCTCTACTGCTTAGAAAACTTTTCTGCTCTATTTGCAATGCTAACAAAACTTCTGCCTGAAGCCTACTCTTTTTAACCATTTCCTAAAAACCCTCTAACTTTATAAATTCCAACACCACTCTGTGTCCAGTTATTTCTTTCTCTGCACCATTGCTATGAAGTGCTTAAATAACACATTACAAGAACAGCAAAACTGTCCAGAGCCTGAGCCCCACCTAGTAACTGGAAAATAAACTGTGTGAACTCAACTGCCAGCCAAGCAGAAGGTGAAACAAAGCAGATGAAACAGTTATTTAGGAGTTGGGCATCTATTTTATTGTTCTGGATTTATCCTTCTGGACAAGGCCGACTTTAGCAAACACTTCACTGTGTGAAACAAGCACAGAACATCACCAGAAGGGAAGCTACAGGCTGGAGACAAGGATAAATTCCCAGCTGTATTAGGAGAGTGAGCACAATCTATTTTGTCATTAAAACTTTTAATGAGAAATTAATTAATTCTTATTCCATCTGCTCTCTGATATACAAAGCTCCCCAAAGCTCAGGATCTAAATCAGACACACATTTTCTGAAGCCACATCTGCTTCATGGTTGCCAGAATGTGCTGCAGGACTGGCTGCTTGCTGCTAGTGCCTCACAACTCTTTTTATAGCCAGCATAGCCTTGAGATGGTGAGGAACATGTTAGTGTGAGACAGTCTGTGAGAGGAGACAGAAATATGCAAACTGATCTGCATGTCTGTGCTCTGCTCAGGCTGAAGAAGTGCCTCAGCAAACACAACACAGTATGAACTTCCAGACAGATTGTAGTAAAGTTGTTTTCTGAAGGAGCTATAAGTAAGAGTTACCTGAGTGTCTGGAAGGAGGGGGTAGGAAGGAAACATCTTGTGATCCCGAAAAATTTGAAGTTGAGACAAAAGGGGAGGAAGTGCTTGGCTGCTTTACCTCTTGGCATTTCCCTAGACTTCTTTTCCATGATCTCTATTAATTGAGGATGTCTCTGTCATTTATCTGTGCCATCATCAATGATATAGCTCAAGAAATGGCTTGCAAAGCAGCACATTCTTGTCCTGAAGTCTGTGTTAATGCAGTCTTCAAGAGAAATCTTTGCAAACCCTACATCCCAACCCCACAGGCCTGTGGTGTTGGAAAAAACCTTGCCATTGTGTCTATTGAGTGTCTCTCATATCATGTGGTCACCACAGAAAAACATTGCCTATATGTTAAAAACCTGGCTGAGCAGAGGTGGTCGTGGCCAGGCTTTGTTTCCTCACCAGCCTCATGAGGAGCAGCTGGGGAAACCAGGGTTGTTTAGCCTGGAGAAAAGGAGGGGCAGGAGAGACCTCATTACTCTCTACAACTCCCTGAAAGGAGGCTGTAACAAGGGGGTCAGTCTCTTCTCCCAAGTAAAAAGCAATAGGACAAAAGGAAATGGTGTCAAGCTGCATCAGGGGGGTTTGGATATTGGAAACATCTCTTCACAGAAAGAGTTGTCAAGCATTGGAGCGGGCTGCCCAGGGAAGTGCTTGGAGTCACCATACCTGGAGGTATTTTTGAAAGACGTAAATGTGGCCCTTATGTACATAATTTAGTGGTGGACCTGGGATAACAAACAGTTGTGCCAGAATGGTTCCATGGTTCCATGATCTGCAGCTGTGCTGCTCAGACCTGCCCCTGCTGCTCTTCTGAAGCTTGCACAGAGCCCACAGCTGGGCCCCAGCTTGGTTGGACCTGTGTAGTCTGGACATCAGACAGGAAGTGACTCAAGCAAAGCCTTTCCCAAATTGTATTTTTGGGTTAAATCTGTCTTGGATTCAGTTGTAAGTGTAAGGTGGGGATATTTCTTCCTTGCCTTATAACCATTACTGATGATGAGGCTTTCTAAATGGCAGATTAGTGTTGACCTTTATAAAATTTTATCAATATTGTATTGATAAAGCAACAGAAATATGTGTATTAGTTGAACCACAGCTATGACAGAGCATGAACCCCCCCCATGTGTAACAGTAAAAAGACAATGTCACTGGACATTTTGCGTGGAAAGAAAAATACCTGTCACAATTTACAAAGTTCCTAAAGTGAGAATGGGTGAAGGACCTGACCACTGACCTAATTATAGAAGGCCTGACTATAATGAGGAGTATTCCAGCAAATTACTAATTTGTCCAATCTAAAAGTGCACCTTACTGGGTAATAAGGAGAAATACTCCTCTATAATACTGCTTAAAGAACGGGTCCAGAAAATACAGCTATAAGCAAATAATTTATTAGCAGTATCAATATTATGTTCATAGTAATGCTACACATGAGGTAGAAGTAGGTATCAATAGAAATGCAAAGTCTTTTAAATATGCACCTGTTAAATGTAAAATACTGCAAGCCCTGGTTTGTATTTTCATTTTTTTAGTTAGGTTTCCATTTGAGACTAGATTTCATTTTGGATTAAATTTTGTGAGCTCCCCGGATTCATCTACATTTTTGTGTGTAGTAAATGGTTGGAAGGAATTGTCCCTCTTCTATTACAGGTGCAAAAATATTTTTGCATTTTTTGTTTGTTTTTATCTTTCTAAGATTGTTTTTTTTAGTCAGCCATCATCTGACTTAAGCTCAATTTAGCATATACAAATCCTTTACTTTTGACTCTTGTCAACAGTACTGATAGGCTGGTGTCCATTTAATAAAATGGACAATTAATTTGAAATTCCTTGATTTCAGATGTCAATAGACTTGTAGAATAAACAGTTCCATTTGAAAGAATATTAGGTTGAGAAATTTTGGAGTAAGAAGACTTGCTGCTGGATTCTAGGCTTGCAGCATTTTTGAACATGTGGTTTTGATCACCTTTTAAAGATTAAAACTTTAAAATACCAAACCAAATGATGCATTAATACAGTGTTAGACTAATGTTTTTTATTAAAGAACAAGAAGTGCAGTAAAACAGTTAGCATGTTCCACTATTTACATTGATGACATCGTAATATGATCAAGGAAAAATATATTGGCAATATTTGAGGTCGGGATCATAAAGGAAAATATTTAATGAAATTTGCAGTAATATAATCATCTCATGCTCAAACACATTATGAGAAGATTGTAAACTTTTAGCATATTAACAACACTCATCTTGCTTTAGTAATGAAATATGCTTGAGAAAAACAGAAATGTAAAACCTCCGAGGAAGTGCTAACTCCTGACTGTGCTATGCAATGAGCAAACACTGCCACCACAATATAGCTGTTTTAAAAGGTAGATATATTGCTTGTCATGCAGCTCTTGGGTGTATCTGGAATTCAGCGTGACGCTAAGTGATTTCTGTGTGTAATTCTCCAAGACAGTGAATTAGAGAAGATTCTTAACCCTGTCTCTGGATTCTAAATATGTTCAGTGCTGTGGGAGCACATGCCTCTGCTGCCTTCCCTGCTGGTTGGTGTGTAGGAAAACCAATCAATCTGGCAAAGCTTTGCTTTGCTCATAGGGCAGAGGATCCAAGGGCAAGAGAAAAGAGGCACAACACGTAACAACCAGCTAGGTTGGGATCCAGCCAGGAAGTCTTGCTCTTGGAAAATTGTTTCCTTATGAGACAAAGTGTCCAAAATGTTGCTGTCACCTCTACTGAAAGATATGAGTGTTTGTGATCTGTTTCAGTGGAAAGGAAGATAAATTGGTTCAACGCAGTTTATGAGAGCACTGTGGTGAGCTATCACGTCTCAGCAACAGAGGTACAACTCCTTTGAATTATTGTTTGTGCTTGATAGATGATCATTTGACCATATCCTTATGCATGACATAGATTCTGAGAACTTGCTCTATAGACCTTTTGTAAATTTAGGCAAATGTATGAATTCTTGATTTCTTTGGGGTGGAGAGAATCAGAATCTCATTTGCAATTGCCCTTTCTCCAAGGCTCTTTAATGCTTCTTAAACCAGTGGGCATACTGAGTTCAGTGCCCCAAATTCTAACTCATATAATGTGTATCCCTGTAGAAGATTTGCTCAAATTAAAGTAGCTTAAATATTCATATGACCCAGCTTTTTAGACTAATTACAGAGAAAGTAAATTAAAATATATAATCAGATCCTTGCATGAAGTACTGGAAGAAAGCTTTGCAATAATTCCGCTGGGAAGAAAAAGTCAAGAAAGGTTTTACATAGTGCTTTTCAGTCCCTTTAATCTTGAGAAAAAAGTTCTTTTACTTATGGTGACAAAACTGTGCAAATTGTAACTAATTAGTCTCTGATTAGTTTGTCTTTACTTAGCTGTTATGAGGGGTAGGGAAGAGAAGATTTAGCTTGGGGTGTGCTGTGCATTTGCTGTGTTTTGCCTCCTTTTCTAGGGGATAGGAAAAGATGTGGAGTAGAACTCAGTTAGACCCTACCTTTTTACCCTGAATAGAAGAACCAAACATTTCACAAGGCATAAAAATTTATTTCTCTTTCTGTCTTATCTTTTGTGGGTTGTTGGGACTGTCATGAGTACAGAGCAGCAGAGTTCAAGCTGTAGTGGATGGTATGACACAACTTTCTTCTTCTGCCCTTGGTATCTAAGCAAGTTAAACAGAGAAAACAAAGCCATTAGTGATAATAATTCAATAATAATAATAATAATTTCATAATATTTACTACTGTGTGCAGTAGATAAATTGTGCTACTCTAATTATATAGACAGGAGTAAGAAACAACTCTCTTTTGGGTTATTTGAGCATTATTACATCAGCTCTGCAGCCCTGTCAGCCACATTTATATGTCTTTGCTATAAAATGTCAGTGCTGAGATGCCATTTTTGAGGCTGTAACATCAAGACAATCTATATCATGTTTTCTTTGTGTTTAAACACTGCACACTGTTATAAAACTCTGTTTAATATTTAAAATATCTTTATTAGCTTGAGTTGTACACTGATAAAATGATGAAGGAAAAAGCCAAGTCACTTTGATTTTAGTGCTCAACCATCTGCTCTCAGAAATGAATACATTAGCTATCACTTCACCCCACCTTCAAAGAACAGTACTTAAACCTTCCTGACATTTTCTCCAAACATCTTCCGTAACTGCACATAACTCATAAACATCTAAACAAGGATGAGTCATCCTGTTTTCAAACCCAGTGGCTCTTCTGCACTGAATAAATAGTGCTAGCCGAGAAAGGAAATCTCTCTTCAAAGAGAAGCTGAAAATGTTTTTAGATTTATGCTGTCATCCTCCACGTCAGCAAAGCCAAGCTTGCGTCAGCGTGCTCCAGACGCGTTTTGTGTTCCCTGGTGTTTGCAGCGCCCAGAAGTGCAAACCAGCTGTTGTAACAAAGATGTGCCTTCCTTGAGTGAGGAGGGCTGGATTGAGCTCACTGTTTGATGTGGCCCTTAGGAAGGAGCTGGTGACTTTGCTGCACTCCCAGCTGGGACTTGTGGTAGAGCTGATCTCCTGGCAGAGGAAAGGTAAGGAGGATGGTGTTACTGATGGATAGAAGCTGGGATTTGCAGATCTGCTCGATCCTGGCTGATGTAGTGTATCATTCAGCTCTCTGGACATGCGTTTGTCACTGTAAGTGTTTGTGTCACTGCACTTGAGGTTGGTCAGTGCTATGGTACTTGCATGGTGTCATTTTCCTATCTGGAAGAAGCATTGATGCCAATTGTTCTCTAAGTGATAACTTTCCATGTATGGTGTTTATTCATATCAGCTGCTCTTAAATTTTGAAGTCACTCACAATAGGTGAGGGAACAAACTCCAAGAGCCTCTTGCTGAACAGGGTGAGAAATGGGGTTCTGATTGCTGTTGTTAAGCATACTGCTCAGTCCAGCTGTGCTACAGGGATTTTTCTGAATGTTTGGTACCTTTATATTAGCCAAGCCAAGGTAGAGCCACTGATTCTGAGCAATAAAGAACCAAGAACATGCTGTCATGTGCTGTCATGCCTGCCAGCATGTCCCCAGTGTGTCTTTGACAGCACATCTCTGATTGGACCTTGGACCTCTCTGTTAGCTTCAAAGCTCTTGGAAGGCCTTGCCTGAGTTGTTGGTTGGATGTGCCATGCCAAGTGGTGGCAGATCTGCCTCTGCCTCCTCTCCTGCAGCTGCTGCGGAGTGCTCTGGCCTCTGGGAAACTGTGTAGAAGGTTGTGCACTTGTGAAGCACATTTGGGTGTAGGAAATCACTGCATCTAAAGCATTCTGATTGATATCCAAAATGTGCTGCAGATTTATGTTCTGCAGTAGCTTTCCTTGAAATTATTAAATTTAGTTGTGTGTGGGAAAGTTAAGGAGCAGATATGCTCTTAAGACTTTGTTTTTATGGGAGAAACTATTTTCAAGTTCATAAGAATGTAAATCACCCAACCATTGAAATCCTCTGAAGTTTGCTTTAATGTCATATGAAGTGTTCAATACCTGAATCTTTCCATTGCTGTTACAGGCAGTACTCTGGAGTGTTGTCACAGTTACTTTCATGCCTTTGGTAATGCACATCAAATACTGCCAGAGTACAGCCTGACTATCAGATTTACTGGAAGATTAGCTTGTTGCAGTAAAAGTGTCCCACAACTATTGTTTGTTTTACGTTCAATAAATATCAAGAAGAATTTCAAAATCCCTTGATCTTCTCCAACACACCACCAGATTGTGTATATCGATGTGTGCAGCAGGAGCTCAGATGGACTTTGAACTCCACGAGAAGCCAGTGAAGTAAACTTCTGAAAGAAGTACCCTGTGGAGCCTAGAAGTCCATGGCCAATCCACCCTAGGATGTGCAGACTTAGGTACCTGCAGCTTTGTGAGGCTTTTTTCTCCTCTTCTAGCTGAAGATAGAAGCTGCAAGATGAAATTGGAATAAGGATGGGACAAAAGAAGACCTGAATGAAAAAACTATTTGTTTTACAAGTAGTTTCTCAAACTTAACAATTTTCCTAACCAAATCTTGAGAAATATATGGCCAAACCATCAACTACATTTGTCTGGAGTTCTTTTCTGCTATTAGTATGTATTATACAAAGTAAGTATAAAGCTAAGAAATAGCACTTTATAGGAATGTTTTATTGATAAAATTTTTAAAAGTAACAATTTTTGTGAGAATAAAATTAAGAAGTTTAAAAACTTTTGGGAAAACCTTAATTTCAGGAAAAAAAATCTGATCCTTCTCATGTTAGATATCAATAAGCAATTCCAGATTCATTGACCCTTTCAGAGAAATTCACTACTCCAGACTTAGGCAATTGGTTGCAGATTCATAAAATGGTGAAGATCTACATAATTTTATCATTTAAGTATTTTTATTATTTATATTAAGATTTAATTTATAATGTATAAATTCTATTTATTATTTATAATAAGCAGAAGGAGGTGCTCCACAGCAGAGGAGCTGTGGCACTTGGATGAACCCATGCTGGAACAGGCACTCTCCCAAAGGGACCATGGCCCAGGGAAGGCCTGTGCTAAAGCAGAAGAAACAAATGAGAAGGAAGGAGCAGTGGAAGAGAGGAGTGGGAAAAAGAGAGTGACTGAGAAAAACTGCTGTGGTCTGACCCTTCATCCTCTGGCCATCACCCAAGGGGCTGAGTACAGCCCACAGTAGTAACATGATGAGTGGAGACCAGGAAAGGACAAGGAAAGTGGTCTGGAACAAGGTTGTGGCAGATAGAGGGGTTTTTTTCCCTCTTTTGTTTCTTTCCCAATATATGAATCATTAATTAAATATTTACACTTAATGACAGTAAATTTAATGTCCCTTAAGTGAGGCTGTTTTGCCTGCAATAGTACTTGGTTAGTGATTTCTGTCTTTATTTCTACCCAGAGGTTTTCTCATTCTCATTATTCCTGTTTTCTCTCATGTCCCATTGAGGGTGGAGAGTGAGCAGCTAGGTGGCTGCTTGGCTGCCAGGTGGGATCAACCACCACAGCAATCTACACCTTTGAAGTCCTGCACACATACTTTCCCAGTATTTGTCACTGTCTGCCATTATAGAAAGTCAATCATCATTAGATTTTTCCACACTGATCTTCCTTACACCTTCTAGAAATACAAGGTCTGCAATTAAGATCCCTTTCTCTTTCCCATTCCTTTTCCCTTTCCTCTTTTTTTACTGTTTCCAAGTATGTTAAACATAATCAAAATAATTTACTGATGTAAGGCACCAGCATGTGCCCCAGCATAGCTTCTATTTCAGACATTCAGGGGAAAAAGAAACACCCAAAATACTGTGTTTCCAGTGATTGATGGCCCACTTGAAATCAACTTGCTCTCTTTTGCTCTTAAAAAAAAGAAAAAGTGGCACTGGCTGAAAAAGGAAATACCTAACTTGATTGTCACAGAATTAGAAGATACGTGCTGGCATTTTATAATTTTTTTTAAAATATAACTTCTATCTTGACAAGGAATAGGCACAGACATGAGCCCCTTTTTTCTGTTGAAAAGCAAAACTATGATTATTATTTTCTACAGTGATAAGATTTTGACCTCAAGCTACTTCTTTCTGCAGCGATAATTTGTCACCTTTAATTGCCAAAACTGTCTGTGCAGGTGGCCATTTTTCACTTGCACAGAATTTATTTAAAGTTTGGGTCTATATTTGATCCCTGCTCACAGTTAGACCTGTCTAATGGTACGTGAATTGTGACAAGAAATCTAAAAGGATTTTGAAGGAAGGATGTTATTTTATAATGATGAATTTCTTCTTGTGAAATGCATTAAACTTAGGATTCTTTCAGCTTCTTTTGCTTATTCTAGCAGATACCTGTCAGCTCATAGGATCCAGGCTAAAGACCACAGAAAAAACTTTGGAATTACAGAAAGCAGGAAAGATTTTTTTAGAATAAATAATTTTCTAGTATGGAATATTGCCATTTGCTGGATTCCCAGGAATGAAATAACAAGGAAACCAAGATATTACACTGATTTTCCTCTCACAGTAGCCATATGTTTCAAGGTACTGTTAAGCTGGTATGATAGCTTCAGGAAATATGCAGATGAGTTGTAGAGAATGGGAAATGCTGTTGGTGCAAAATCAACTAAACCTTGAAATGCAAAAATATCACAATAGGTCTGTTTCTTGGACATTCTTATTGAGAGGAACATTTAAATTTAACTCTCAAGATATGAATGCTAGAGAGTTTATAGAAACCGGCGATATTAAGATTCTCGTTTTTTCTATTCAGTATCTTTAAATAGAAGATGAAGAGCTTTGAATTCCAATTTTGAGAATATGCCCCATTGTGTGTTGCCTTTATTATGAATTGCTGGAATGGAGTCTTTCTTTGCGTACCTGTTTAGAAATAGGAAATAGATTGTATTTTAATGCAGTCCACTTGTTTACTTCATATTAGATGCAGGAAGGTGTATTTATATTTTCAGTATTTATTATATATAGCCTTTAAAATGCTCAGAGTTCCTTAAGAGAGGGAAAGGAGCTATAGGACAGTTTTCACTGAAGTCAAAATTACTGTGGTTTTGCCAAAATAGGATGTCTTCTCCTAGACTAATCACTTTACTGCAGTATTTGTTGTGTTTTCATTAGAACTGACAAAAATAATGCAAAAAATATAGCAAAAGCAATTCTCACACTTGTTTAAGAAAATGGGAAGTATTTGTTGTTAACTTCTAAAGAATAAGAAATGTAAGGTTTTCCAATAATTTTCTATCACTCCAGCGGCAAACTCTCGGTACGGTCTTCTTCATTAACTCATTGGGGAGGGCTGGGCAGCAGATGTTGAACATGAGCCAGCGGTGCCCAGGTGGCTGGGAAGGCCAGTGGCATCCTGGCCTGCATCAGGAATAGTGTGGCCAGCAGGAGCAGGGCAGGGACTGTCCCTCTGTGCTGGGCACTGGTGAGGCCACCCCTTGAGTGCTGTGTTCAGTATTGGGTCACTTCATGGAAGTGCAGGAGCATGTCCAGGGAAGGGCAAGGGAGCTGGAGAAAGGGTCTGGAGCACAAGGCTGAGAGAGCAGCTGGGGGAGCTGGGGGTGTTTAGACTGGGGGAAAGAAGGCTGGGAGGGACTTTATTGATCTCTCCAACTCCCTGAGGTGAGCCTGTGGCCAGGTGAGTGTTGGTCTCTTCTCCCAAGTTGCAAGTGGTAAGATGAGCCTCAAGCTTTACCAGGGGAGATTTAGATTGGATATTAGGAAAAAATTCTTTATTGAAAAAGCTGTCAAACATTGTTGGGGGCTGCCCAGGGAAGCGATGGAGTCACCATCCCTGGAGGTACTTAAAAGCCATGTAGATGTGGCAGAATAAAGCAGCCCTACAGTAGTGTAATTAAGCCAATTAGACTGTAGACAAAGACATTCCTTGCTCTTCTGTTGTGTTTTCTTTAATCTTTTCCAACAGAGATGTTTCTGTGAAGAGCCACTTCTCCCTCCACTCCTGAATACAGCTGACATTTTAAGTTTCTGCTTGGGCGCCACGCTAACAGGCTGCCAGGTCCAGTTATACTTTGTGTTACTGGTTCGTTTGGAATGGGAAAAATTGGGAGGCAAGCTGTCAAGACATGCCATGAAAAGCCATGAAAAGAAGGACTTTGTCATAGTAATGCAACAGAATTTGAAGAAAAACACCTTTGTCTACATATATTATAAATTCTAGCCCTTTCTTTTACCTGGGCCCTCTCCATTTTTCTTTTTAACTGTTTCTGTTCTGACATTATTGATACCCCATTTCTCTGGGAAAGTGCATTCCCACAAGATTCTTCTAGTTTGTCACATAGAAAAGACATGTGACAAGTCCTGTAATGTCAGTCTGAGCCCTCTGTGCAGCCAAGGCAGGCAGAATTCATCCATGTCCACATGATGCTCTCTGACTGATGATTATGCAACATTATGATGACATGGCATAAAAATGTTCCTTTAGAGAGAACAGAGGTTCACAAAAAATTTCATCAGTTGAGATTTTTTTCTAAAGCATCCTTAAAACACTGTTAAGACATTGTAAAACTAGAATACTTACAAACTTTTTTTGGCAATCTACTGGAAAAGGAAAATGGAAATAAAAACAATGCAATAAAATAAATGAGACATAAGAATAAGAAGAAAAAAGACAAAAGTTATGAAGAAATAAGACATAAAATATGTGGGAGAAATAAAATAGAGACAAAATAAAGTGATAATGTATGGTTGCAAAAATGTATTATTCTGTTGAGGACCAGTGCAATATTTGTGATCACTTAAAACTTGTGCAAAATATCAAGAGAAACTTTAAAGTGAAGAAACATTGAAAAAAATTAGTGGAATACCCAATTAAAAATATGAGATAAAAAGGATTAATTTCAGGTAACCTTACTTGCAAGTGCATGTAGCTTCTGCTTGTGTTTGCAATGGAGTATGGAAGTCTCATGTTCCCTTGGTGTAAAGCATTTATTGTTCTGAGAATTCCCAGTACCCATCAGATACTGAACTCCCTGACCTGGTAGAGTGCATGGAAGGACAGAGCAGACCAGTCAGCCTTAAGGAAAATCAAATTTTGCCCATTGCAGAAGGATGTGTCCTTACTGTGCAAATATAAGGTTTAAATGTAGAATTGTGAAGTGTTTTAGAGTTCTTCCAAATATTTAGGGATGCAATATACATGGTGTTGCCATAGAACGGTCGTATCACCCTCCACATGATACAAAGTGGTGAATAAATTTTAAAAAATCCCTAGTTGTTCAGATTTTTACTCAGCTTAAAATTATTATTTTTACTCAGATAATAATTAATTAATTATTTTTACTCAGATAAAATTCATTAGTTTTATCCCTCGGTTTGCAAAGGCAGATGTTTTATTGCTTGCCTTTGCTCCCCTGCTATGGAAGATTATGAATAGCCTATTTTTCAAGTTACAGACAGTTCTTTCAGCAAGATTTGATGACAGAGTGACAAAACTTTAATTTTTCATTCCTACCTATGGCCAAGCTTTATTTCTCTGGTATAGCTCTACCAGATGCCCAAAATGAGCGTGATTCTCATTGTCCTCTCCAAGCAATATGGTAAATAAATAAAGGGATGTTAACCAGGGCTTAGATAGGGCTTAAAATCTTGAAGTCTATGAATTTGCCTGCAGTTATATATCAGTCTCATATTCCTGGCAGAATGGAGTAGTGAAGTTGCAATGAATATTTCTGTCTGGCTGTAGAGTCCAGCCTTGATCAGCCATGGCAGCAGGGAAAATGTGCCACAATCTCTACTGGCACCTGCTGCTTTTTTGTGTGCCTACAGAAATGCAAGCCTCAGTTCCAGCCTCATGAGTGCAGTGTTGCATCAGGAAAATAGTTCAGCTTCTTTTTACACTGGTACAAGAATTTGGCCCTAATGTAGGTTGTGTCAAATAGAGTGTGTCCTGAGCTGAGTGACACTGGTCTTCATGTCATCATCTTTTACTTGCACCAAAGGAGCCCCTAGTGAGTTCACAAGCACACTTCTGATGTTTGTTTGTTTGTTTTACCACATCAGGACATTAGTTTCTAGCTCCTAGGATTTTCCTAGCTCCCTTCTTTGTTTCTGCAAGTCAGGGTTTCTTAAGGAGCTTATTTAAAATGGGAGATTTCTGCTGTAACTTATAACTAATTATTTTACCATAATCTTTAGAAAAAAATTGATAAAATGTTGGTATTAAAAATAGCAATGCTTTGTTTTCAATCTTGCATTTTTCCTTCTAAGGGTTTGGAAAATGTGTCAGCACACGTACATCACAATGTGTACTTAGGCCTTACCCACTGCCAATCAAATTTTGCTAATCTGGGATATCTGTCCTAAAAGAAGATGCACATGTACTGAACCTGCAAAGAGAAAAACTATTTATAAATAACAAATGTATGTCCACCATCATAGGTAGAAGGAACACTTTTGTGGTATCCCTGTCCACTCAAAGGAGTGAAAAGCCAAATCTACTGGCCAGAGGAACTGCATGGTTTATACTCTCTTCCCAGAGGCTTTTGAGGATGCAGCATTAGCAAGGTATCACTCCTGCCTTTTCTTAGGAGCAGTGGTAGAAACCCCAGAGATTTCATACTACCTGAATTCTCCTCCATACTGGCATGCCTGGTCCCTTTTTGGCTGCTTCCTGCTCACTCTTCCTGAGATGGGTGCTCTGCAGAGCTGGAGGTGGGGTACAGGTGACAGCTCCTCTGGTGTACACAGATACCACTGCCAAGTGACAAAGTGGGGAGTTGAGGTGGAGCAATGACCTCTGGAATGAATCAGAATGAAGGGATCAGCTTGGATTACAGGGTATATCCTTCCTCTCTGTGTCTATTGAGTCAGGCGCAAGGCTTGTGTATGCTGATATCATTCAACTGTGGGTGGTTTTCATGACATGAAGCTTTAGAGGACACTAAAGAGCTGGTGGTGTTTTGGGAAGCTGTGGGTCAAATATGAAGCTATGAACATGAGAAGAGAAGGTTAAAGAACAGTGGCAGGAAATGTAAGCATTGTGAAAATGGCTGTGCAGAAATGGTGGAAGCTTCTCAATACTGGTAATTTACTATTAAATAGACTTGTCACAACCCAGCTTTGTTTCAGGTATGGCTTTTTGGGGAGTGAGGAGGGATATGGTATGCCAAGGAAAGTTCAGGACCTGTGTGTCCATGTACCACATTGCCAGCCTCTACCTCTGCATCCTGGACTCACAGTTCAATTTGTCTTAATTAGACAGACCACACATTCCATGTCAATGGATCCTTATTTAATGTCCTAATTAATGGCCATATTGGCCATTAGGCCTCAGTCTGAGAAAAGACAGTGGGTTTTGTAGTTGTGGGTGTCACTTTCCAGAACTGCTCTGTGTCCCAGTTAGCTGCCTACACCTCGTGTGACTGGTGGCTTCTGTTTTGTCTTTATTTTTTTCTGCCTATATTTGATGGTGAATATGACCATGGAAGATGAACAGCAGTGGAAGATGTTATAGATGTGCAGAGTAGGGAGGTTTGGCACAGCAGCCCTCCTGTGTTCTAACTGGCTTGTTACTGATTTTCAGTTCATTATTGATTTTCTACTCACAGGTGGAGGTGTTAGCAACAGTCTGGTAAAGATGGAGACAGAGGCATTTACTCTGTGGACAAAACCAAACTCAAATCCATGAGTTTGGAAGTTAATACTGAATTAACATTTTGGATGCTGAAATTAAACTCTTTGTTCAAGGCAAAAAATACAAAAAAATATTACTTAGCTTTGGTTCTGAGCACTAACTAGCATTGATTTCAATAGGTGTTTCTGGCTGTTCAGTGCATTTGAACACAGGATGTTCCTCTAAATGGGAATAGTGCAATTCATGGCCTGAAACAGTAATTCCATTCTACTGCTCAGCATCTGATTGCATTGCCTTTCAGAGCAGAGAAAACTGCTGAAGAGAAAGATTTGTGCTGCAGAGAACAGAACAGGGAGACAACTTGTACTTTTTTCAGTGGCCTGAATTTAAATGTTCTCTTGTATGCACAGGAAACATGTCAATGTAAATATTGAGAAAGAAATACGGTATTTCTACTTTTTATCTACTGAATTTGGAAAATACCAACTGAGCCAATACACTTGATAAAGCTTTGCCTTCCAAAGCAGTGTAGGTACATATGCACACTTATTTTCCCAAAAGGTTGGTGCTAAAATTGTTGCTAGGACAAAATTAACTGTAGAGTCTATGCCATGAATATCACAGTACATAGTTTTTTCTCTTATTGGTTTATCTGTGCTCCTTAGCCTTTAAAATGCTATCTAGTTTCCTTGCAAACAAGTTCTTGAAGCTGAAAAGTCTGGAATTAAGCGCAGTGGATTTGCGTCAAGTTTCAAAGAAAAATGTTCCATCCACTTGATGAAGTTATGGAGGATTAGGGGAAAGCATGGAGAAATAAACCTGTAGCATTTCAGCTGGGAGGGTTCTGACCAGTGATGCAGTAAATTCCCAAGTGGGAAGCTGAGTTTAGGCACTGCCTAAATTACTGGAGAGATGTCATTGCCATATCAGTTTTCTGGTGTATCAGTAGATTTTACAGAGAATGGAAATTCTTCTGCTAGACATTAATTTCTGCCCAACTGTATTCTCTCATTTATGGGCATGTGCCCTACTGCTCATACATCTCTGTACCTTTTGCATTATGAAGGAACAAGAGGAATCACAGTGGAACCTTCTTGCTAGAGAGGATACCATGCAATGTAGGGTTGGGTGTGCAAAGTGTGCAAGCAATACTATACAAAGAGCTTCTTGGAAAATACCAAACTGAAAATATTGCAGCATGAGTGGTTTAATATATTTTTTTTAATAGCTAGTTCTTATTTGAGTACCTTTTCAAGTCCTTTATGTAATACAGAGAAGGATGTTAGTTAACCATTTAATTTAGGAAATGAGCCTTTCTAATGTTATGCATCTGTTTCATAAATTTCAAGATGAAGAAATTTGATCTGACAGTTTACAAGCTAGAAGTGAGGAAGAACAATGGACATGAGCTGTGCCTTATAAGGCTGTCCTTGTATTCTCCTTGAAAGGACAGGAAGAAAGACACCATTGCAGAAAAACACAACTGCATTAGTAATGTTTTATAATAGCATAGATGTTAACACCATGGGCTACATAATGAGATCTGGTTTGTTTTGAAGGTGATCTTAATGATCAGTGCTGTTTCAGTAAAGGCAAATGGTGAAACCTAAGGTCATTGCTGATATCAGTTCCTAAATTTGCATTCAACCTTTTAAAAGTGTTGAAACACAATATATGTCCCTTAGATGCCACTTCTAGAACAAAAATTTAGACTAGGAGTCAGCGTGAACTAGGAGTCCAACTGAAACCTTTTCAAGATGCAACCAAGAGTCCAAAACTATTAAAATAATCACTGTTATTATTTACTGTTGTTATTTTACTGTTATGGCCTTTGGAACATTAATTTTATTACAGGAGCCAGGAATCAAATAGAAACCTAAATGCCTTCTTTATTTTTTTTATGAAGCTTTGCTTTAAAAGACACTTGTCAAAAGGATGGCTCACTCTTACATGATGTTTAATGCAACAGGTTTAGGTGTTGTCAATGATACATTATCTTATGGGGAAAAAAACTAAGTTAGTTCTTACTTTTATATTCACTCCTCCTGTAAGTGACAGCTAAATCGGAATAAATTGCCTATCTGTTTCCAATTGTTACTTTTAGCCACCTGCCTTCAGAACTTCAGAGATGCTTGTGAACAGCCCTGGTGTTGCTTTTCTTCCCTGCCATATTTGTAGTTAAAGTCAATGCAAGAAGTTTTTTATATCTCAAACCTAATTTTCTTCTGGGGAATTAGGGATGTATTCCTCCTTTCAGAGATGACCTTCAGTGTTTCTGTTCTTCCTCTAATCAGAAAAAAAGACGTCTTGCAGTTCCCCAGTTTCCAACAGGATTAAAATGCTTTTGTTCTCTAAAACTGCACGGTGTGATTCATGGGGTTGATTAGGCAGAAACCTTTTGCAAAGTTTCTTTAAAGCTGCAGTTCTACAAGCCTCTTATCCCTGATAAAATTTTGTGGTTTGCTATATTCTCACATCTCATGTGTCAGGATGGCTCTAAGAACTATCTAGTACATTCAACAACTGCTGGTGAAAATGAAGAGCATGAAAAATAAAAATGTGACTTGCAGGAAAGCTGGAGAATTCCTATTTATGTGATTGCCCTGGATGAGTCACTGAAGTAGAAGTGAGATGGCTTGTGATGAGGGAAGGTAACTGCCTCCAAGGGTTTTCATTTCAGTCTGTCCCTGGTATATTTGGTAGGAGGGACATGAGATGGGATGAGAGGTAGGGAAAAGCAGATGCCTTCCTTCTCCACAGAGTATCTAGGGGTAAAAAACCCAAATACTTGATGTGGTTCCTCGATGAGCCTAACAGTTTTGATGAAGGGAGTTGGACTGATCAGTGATAATGTGGCATCTTTGGCAGTCTCAAGTCAGAGGATAAAGGGAATAGACTCTTGCACCTGGAGAAGGAAATGTTCAGCCTTCTCTTTTATTCATTTCAGAGCTGAATTGCTCTGAAATTTTAAATCATGGCAATGATTAAGCAGTCTCTTGAATGAAGCAGTTGTGAAGGCACCAGCAGCTCTGGAGAGACAAGAGATAAACTCCCATTATGACAGACAGGCCCTGACCTGAGAAAGGCTGACATCAGTGTCATTGCAAGTGGTTGCTGAGAAAGCCACTTAGAAAATGAATTGCTTTAGCCAAGCATTCCTGGTATTAGAGGAACACCATGGAGAAATGATTTTTGAATTCTGCAGTCAGTTCTTAATGCAGGTCTTGTTTTGCTGAGATTAGGAATATTTAAAAACAGCTTTTCTTTTTGGTATATGGTGTATGAAAGGGCCCAGTTTCTGAAGCAGGCTTTTTGCTTTAAGACTGCTGGCAGCATCTGACAAAGGTGCTTCTAACTTGATGCTCTCTCATTATTATTATTATTATCATTATTATTATCATTATTATTAAGGTATTAAGGCTCTCTCATTGTCTCATAAGCAGGATAATGGGTAAAACAGTTCCAGTTGGTTTATAAAGGCACATCCACATTATAACATTAACAGGGGGATGCGTTTTGTTTTAAAGCCATTTGTGAGAAAAATAAAAACAGGAGTGGGTTTTTTGCCCAACAGGAGCAAAAAACCCGCAAACAGGCCATGATCACACAAGATGGTACTTGCAGGTTGGTGTCTGTGTTTGCCTCCTTGGGGCTCTGGAGAGCCTGGGGTGAAGGAGGAGGAGGAGGAGGAGAGGAGAGGAGACTCAGAATGGACCTTCAAGGTGGGAAAGCATTTTGCTAGAGGAGGAGGGAGTGAACTTGAAAGGACAAGGCAGGAGTGACCCATGTCCTTGGGCCACACCTTTTGTGATAGAGCCTGCCTTCCTGAGTGAAGGCCTCTGTCAGGGGGTGATCAGTTCAAACTGCTACTCAAACAAAGGCCTAAGAAACAAAATGGAAGTGATTTCTTACCAGTGTTGTGTACAGCTAGTTTAAATAGATTTTGAGTTATTATTTGCATTCCTGATTGAAATGTGCAGGTTACTGCATCTGCAGTAGTTTCCCGATATTTTTGCTCTTGGAAGCTTTCCAAAATCTGATTGCTTATATTATTCCTTCACCAATGTTTTCTTCTTAAAAAAAAGGAAAAATGAAAAAAACCTCTTGCAGAGAAGAGTCCACATAAAAATAGTTATTGAAGTGGCTTAGCTCAGTTCTATGAATTTTCTTATCTGCCTTTTTCTTATGTATGTGTTCCCTTAGTCCTGAAATCATGGGGGTAGTGGAGCAATATGAGTGGAGAAATATCAGAGAAAAACAAGGAGGTTAAGATGGGGGGATCTTCAGAGTAGCGCCTTTTGCTTGGTGGGAGCATGAGGAGGAATCAGAAGAGAGCTAAGCATGGAAAACAGGAGACTTGCTGTGGTTTTACAGGGTCATCCAGATCAAAGACAGCACTTACTTACTGTCTGCTGAGCCTACACATCCTGAATCATGGGCCACTTGTATGGATGTGAAGGTTTGGAGATGTGAAAATCTGTAGTGAGTTAATATTGTCTGTGTGGAAACCTTTTAGGCATTTAGTATCAGAATAAAGTGAAAAAGGCAGTAAAAGGGAGGTCTATGGTTCTTGCAATTTTGGAGTTTCTGACAAAACCCAGAAGCAGCAATTTTAATTTTTAGCTTTGTTGCCCCCAGTGAAACAAAATTTTATCAATGACTCTTTCTGAGTAGTGATGAGCAACTGAATAATCTGTGTGAGTGGTGAGCCGAAGCACTGATGAATAAACAAGAATGTCAGCTGTAAGAAGGTGGCAATAAAGTGCTTCCTGTCAGTCTCTTTTCAGAAGCCTTAAGATGCAAATGGGGGAATGAGTCTCAAAGAACATTCAATCCAGCTCCACTAATGACTAGTGAACAAAATGAGAGTAGAAAGGCAAATTTTCTTTGGACCAACATCCAAATCTACAAATCTAGCCTCAAATACCTACCATCAGTAAAAAGTTTAAAATCTTAATATTTGACTGATGGGATCATTCACAGTAGAGAACTTTATCTTTAAGCTTTGAAAATGCCTTCCCTGAAAACCTTGGAAGTGTTCTTTGTGGGAGAAACAGCCCCTCAGGCTTCTGAGGGGTTGTGTGATACATATTGAATGCATGCATGCATGCAAAAGTGTGTCTTGGCATAAAATTGATTTGTGTCATCTCACTCCCTGGAAATCATTCCAAAAGTCACTGAATTTGCTTTGTAATGACTTGAAGATCTCAATTATACATTTAATTGCTTCATGGAAGGCAGTTTGGCAGAAAGGCACAGTGAACGTATGGGTACTTTAAAATGCAAAGGCATTTGGGGTAAAAAGAAGTAAGTAAAGAAAGAAATCATATCAGATGGCACTGGGAACTATTTGGGAATTCTGCTTTTGAGCTTTTGGTTAGGCTTTTTCCTAGGTATTGTAAGTGTAGAACTTGATTAAGAAGTTCTCAAGCCCTTTTTTTTTCCTACATAATCTCTGTTAGCAGCTGCATTTTACAGAAATATGTACTGGTGCTGTAGCAGATTTAGGAGATCAGAGTTACAGTGAAGGAAACCTACAGAAGCACTGATTTGCTGCAGTACAATATTCTCTTACAGCCCTGCTGCATTTCCCCAGTCATTAAAATTCTGCTGTTGCAGTTTGAGTAGGGGGAAGACCTGAAATGGTTGAACAAAATGCAGTGAACATTTCTTTATGTTTATGCTTCTAAAAGATACTAAATATAATTCTGGGAGGGAAAAGTGTTCTTGTGAAATCAAGTTTAGCAGATGCCAGGTTCAGCTAGCATCTGTCCTTATCACGCAAAGTTTATTGGTAAAATTGACTGCTTGTTTCCTGTAGGAAGCATTATGCAGGTAGGGCAGGTTTGTGTTTGTGCCAGCTTGCTGTGCTGGAGTCAGCATTGATTTTATAACAGACCAGCTCATCAAAATGCTTGTAGTTTGCTGATCTTGATGAGCAAGCCAGAGTTTTAACTCTTGGCATTCTCCTCGGTGCAAGGTTTTCCTGTGCTGAGAATGGGCAGTGGCGCATTTTGTCTCCACGTGCTTGTGCAGCTCTCACCTTTGCTCCCAGGACTAGAACCAGATGTAGTTCTGTGCCCAAAAATGTGCAGACCTTGGTGTGGTGGACATCTTCAGTAGCTGCTTGCTGGATGAACAGGAACATGATTCTAATTTGGCACTCATTCAGTGAATTCTCTTTTAATGTGCTTTGGGTGTTTTGAATGGACTCCTTTTCATCCATTACACCCCTTTCACACAAAATGTCTTCTTTTGCTTTCCTTCTCTGAAAGTTCACTTCACTTTTATATGAATCAAATGAGAATTACCAGATCTTTTATTTTCATAGTGACCCATGTTTGAATGGATGAAAAGTCAGAATGATTGTTATGAATATTAAGAAATCAATTTTTGTGGATTGTAGAGATTGTTTTATGGTTCCTGAGTCAGTAGAAAGCATATGCTTTTTTATGTATGCAAGGATTGTTTAGCTTTCTTATTCCAATAAAATTCCATGTTGTAAATTGCTACTGTGTTACCTATTTACTATTTAGCATAAGCAGAATCAAAAGGGTACCATCAAAATAAATTGTCTTTTTGCTTCCTCATAACACTGTCTTGAAATGATCTGTGATTATTCTGTTCCTTCTCTGCTCTGCCTGTTCTTCCACTTCCCTCCCACACTCCCTTTTTCTTCAAAGTTTTATTGCTCTTTTATATTTCTAAAGTGTACATATATACGGATCTATTATGGGATGGAGATTTTGGTTCCTGATGAGGTTTTTTCTTTCACATCTTGCAATTGATTTTCACAGAGTAGGATTTCAAATGTCACTGGCCCTATCAGCTTTTCACTAAGTTATATAACTTCTTGATTTCTCAGCACTCTGTAAAGATGAAATGCAGTAGCTGCAGCACAGATGAAGATGTCAGTTCCCATACATAACACACTGTATCTACCCTTTCTCCCCTGTTTGTTACCTGTCATTTTATAGAAGGAAATTACTAATTTCTACCATACTAACATTAAAAGCTTTATATTCTCAGAATGTATGCATTTTAGTGATTTACTGAGTTCCAAGCCTTTTTTTTCCCTGCAGTATATACTGCAGAATAAATGTAATGGAAGGTCAAGGGACTCTGTATTTTGTTCACATAAATTATGAGTACAACAATGTTCTAAATATATATCTTCTGGGCACCCAATTATCTTGGAAAAGCTGTGGGACAGGATCAGCAGGAGGTCACTGTAATGATCACTACTAAGAAAGACACTGGACTGGATTTCTGTCTGATTTTAGGTATCTCCAAACAAATCTTTGTGGTTACTTTAAAATATTTCTATAAAATACAAACCTGACAATAATCTTACAGCCAGACAGAGTCTGTTAGTTCTGGAGTTAGTTTACCAAAACCAGGCATTTTTCTAGATGGAATTATTATTTTAGACAAAATTTGAGAAATATAAGAACTTTCCAATCCGAAGCTTGACTATCTCTGGGTTTTGCCTTTGTTGGAAAGTTAGGGGTTTTGTGCCTAAACTATTCTGAAAGAGAAAGTCTTGACTTTGTGAAACACTGGAGGTCTGTGCTGAAGCAGTGAGGCTGGAGTATTTATGCTGGCAGGGTTTCAAGGAGAGGACCCTGCCTGGTACATGCAGCTGGAGCAGAGCCATGCATCCAGTACAGCAAGCAGGAGCAGGATGTGCTCAGTGAGGGCAGGTACCAAACAGTGCCTCCATCCAGACTGGAGTGAGCAATCCTATTGCCTTTTTCCTTTTCTATTCCCTTGATTTTTGTGTAAAGATTTTAATAGATGTGTTCTACCACTAATGTGGTCAGAAGTTACCCCCAAATTTACTGGGGGTACAAATTTACTTACCTGAATGAAGTCTATATGTATACAGAAGGCTATTGAACAGCATGAAGGGAATGGATTCCGGTCTCTTATTTTTATTTTCTGTTGTGTTATATTCTTAAGTTCTTCTTATTTTTCACATTTTTCACATGTGAGGTGAAAGAGGTTTTACCTTTCTGTACCTAAGAGCAATTAGCAAGGCTTAGCCATAATATTTTGATTTCCTAATAGCTCCTTTTCATAAAAGATTAACCAAGGAAAACAACCACACATTGTGAGATTAGTTAAATACATCTTGAAATACTGCCAATAGTTCCTGAAAAGGAAATGTGATTTACTGATTCGCATTTAGACAAAAAGCATCTGATTTATCTAACAGGACTTCTAAAATCTTGACAGTTTTATTACATGCACCTAAATGCAGCTTCCATGTTTTAGCTTGTACGCTGTTTCCTTACAAATTCTGATCAGGTGGTTGTTTAACACTTCTGCCTTGGAGCTGAGCTCTAGTTAGGAAGCTAAATACACAAATGTTTCCAAACTCACTTGCCTCATTTAACATACTGCGGCCTCATTTGTCTTCTGGGCTCTGGTTTTGATCCTTTGAAACTGTTAAAATATCTCCTTGGCTTCTTTTTTCACACTTTTAGGCACTAACTCCTCATCTCCTGTATTTCTCTGTTCATCTATCCATTGAGGCTTATGTTTGATCATGGGGATCTTAACCTGGCAATGTCAGCCAGGCACCAGCCTTTAGACGTTCTTAGTTCTGGACTAGGGAAAAAAACCTTCACTGTGCTTTGATAAACCTCAGTTTAGTGCTTTTTGATTGGATTCTTCTTTCATTAATATCATTTACTGTACCTATAGATTGCCAGTGTCTGGCAGTGGGTGTAGCTGCAGTGCTTATTCTGCTGTCTGGACTTATTGATTTGAAAATTAAAATAAAAAACACTGCAGGGCAGCTGTGTTATACAATCTCTTGTTTCTGTGTTTGTCCAACTCTATTTTGTATCATTGTGAGCAGAAAAATTTAGGAAAAGTTTGTTGCTTGTCAAGGGCATAAATCTAAATGGTGGTTCAAGGGAAAGGTCATCCATATCTGCTGGAGAGGACATGTCTTCACTTCAGTATGAAACTGAATTATGGCTTTAGACTGTCCTCTTGAATCTCAGAATGTGCTGCCTGTGAGTCCCACTCACTGCAAAGGGAAGAGGCATGAGTGGTGGTGAGGCCCTTCCCAGCACACACGAGCTGCAGCCTGGGCAGCAGCCATTGCTGCCTCTACAGAGGCAGAGGTACTGCCTGGAGTGCTGGTTGTCATCCCCTTCCTTCCTCTTCTTCCTTTCTTTGCCCCAGTGGCTCCCCCACCTGCAGCTGAAAGGTTGAGATCCCCAGTCTGTGGATGAAGCTTTGTCACCTCATTTAAACCTGTCGCAATATCACTGCAGGGTGACACTGCCCCTCTGGGTGTCTCCACTTCTTGCTAGGAGCATGTTCCTTTCTTCTCAATCCACCAAGACTGTGGTGGTAACTGCTCCTAAATGTCAAGCAGCTCCTCTGTAAATGTCTGGGAAAGAAAGAATAAAATAATTGTGCTTATTGCAGCGTGCATGCCCAGGCACTGTGGTCCCGAAAATCCTTCCCATGCTCCTGGACAGAGAGTGCTGTTGCTGAAGACACAACAGCTCAAACGCTGCTGACCAGGGGAGCTCATTGAAGCACAGGAACACAGAGACAAGATGCGTCCTGAGAATAGTAAGGGAAAAGCTGAGCGGAATAATTTTTCTTTGGTGCTGCACTGAAATGTTTTGCTTTCCAAGATCAGTGCCTTAAGGCAAGGATCTGAACAGGCTTGTATCATCCTGGGCACATTCTTGCCTCTCAGGCAAGAGCAGCATAAACTACTTCATGTTTATTAATGCCATTTCTTACAAGGCTTCTAAATGCTCTGCAACATAAAATCAGTATTTTAATATTTAAGTGTTTTTATGGTATAGTGAGTTGGTAGGTAACTCCACAGAAGGAGGCAAGCTGTCTGCTCTTGAACTTTAGCATGTGCATGTTTCTACTGAGGCGAGTGATCTTTGGCAAGCTGTGACCTGCCTTCACAGCTGGTTCAAGAAATACAGTTCTGCCGGAGTAGGATGCTGAGAAGAGCCCAGGTACTTTCACCTCCTGCAAGGCAGATCTTTCTTTTTACTTTGACATTAAAATTGACAGCTGGAGATTTACATCACATATGTAAAAAGAGGTTGGGTGGTATCTCTCGATAAGCCATGGGGTGCATTGATGGTCACCTCCTTCCCAGGATGGAGACAGCTGAGCCACCTTGCTGGTGGCCTCAGCATCAGGCAGGGACCTAAGGATGCCATGGAATCAGTAGCCCTGTCAGGAAGCTGGGAGAGACTCAGGATTACACAACTGGTTTATTAAAGACTGAGCAGTAACACACTTCATCGTGCTGCTCTCTATTGTAATTTGACTGGCAACATTTGTCAGAAGAAGGTCCAGCTTCTGCAAAAATGCTGACAAACTTGATAACTGCAGTACATTATGTCAGGTTGGGTTTATTAAACACAAAAATTATAAATGAAGCCTTTGGTTTGTAGATAATAAAATGAACTTTATAACTTGTAAAATACAAGAGTACCTTCCTTTCTTAGGCAATGTCCTTTTCTAATGCTAAACTATTAAAAGTGGTATAGAAACAAGGTATAGATTTTTTTCAGGAAAAACCTGAAAAATGTCTCCTGGTGTGCTTAAATATTTTTTAAAAGTAGATTTTAAAAAATATACACCTTTTAAAGAATCTTACATGAATCGTGTAAGTACTGGAGGACATATTTATTTTTTCTGTGACAGATGTAAGTGGAAAGTCCACCCTGCCTGCTTGAAGTTCAGACAAGAGGGACACCTGTGTCACCTCCAGCAGCCCACAGCCCTGGCACTGTGCACAGACACAGGCTCCCAGCAGGAGATCTGGTGGTGACAACATTTTCTTTAGTCTAGAAGTGCCTTATTTCCACTAAAAGGAAAAAATCCAAACGAATCATGGCATTTTTATTGAACATGGGTATTTTAAATCAGTGGAAATCTTCTAGCTGTATCTTCAGTGGCTTCTGGCAGCCAGTGATATGCTTTGAACATTGCACATGTAATGCAAGCACATGTCTATGCCTGCTTGAGCCAATTCACTCTCTCTTGGGGATTCTCATGCCCTGGCTCCCACTCCTGCAGCTTCTGTGTCTCCTGTGGCTTCTGCTGCTTGGTGCAGCAGAGCTTCCCCTGTGCACAGTCCCTCTGCAGCCAAGAGGATGTATCATCATCATTGTGGCCTGTGCCTGGAGGGTAAAAACATAAAGAAATACCTTTATAACCTTTATTCTCTTGTGAACACAAAGTAAAACGTTGTTGAAAATCTTCCTCCTACTTCCACAGAAACAGAATAGTTGTGTGGGTTTTCCATTTGTTTTTAAATAAGCAGTATTTCACCACGTATCTGTTCTGAAGTATGTTTCTCCTTTATATATAGATTCTCAGTACAGCCTGTTATTAGTCAGCTTATGAAGGGGCATTTCTTACTTCTTAGGATGACAAGAAATGAAAACATATATGCCCAAGATAGCATTTTCTCAAAAGGTGCCATTAACACACTTCCTGTTTTCTATTTGTGTCTGGATGGCCCTCACCAGGGCTCTGGATCTCAGCTACTGTGCAGCTGCAGTGTCTGAAAGAGCAGAGTGTGGGCTGGCATCCCCACTCAGCCCTCTGGCCCATCTTTGGAGCCCTGGTGGGAGTGCCAGAACCTGCTTGGCTATGTTGAAGACCCTGGGTGCAAAGAGGAAACTGGATGTACTTAATCAGAGCTCAGTGCTTAGAGCAGGAGGGTCTCCTGACAGAAGGCAGACAGAAGGATAATTTTGTCTTAATTATAAAATATTCCTGTATATTTGAAGACCTTTATTTCCCATGTAGTAAAAGCTAACCTGATTTGTGAATAAGAAGTGCAAAAAGAACGAGATAAAAATTTATAAAACCTGTGTGGCCAGTACATGGTGAAACTCCCTCAAGTAAACAGAGCTTAAATTAACATCTTTTCAATGAAGGATGTGGTGTATAGATCAAATATTCAAAAAAGCCAAGCAATAGAAAGCTCATTTTATACTGTCTATATGTTTTCTGCACGTTTCACTAAAATGCCAAAATGATACTTGTTATTCAAAATACTTGAATTATACATAAGTTGGAAGGCAAAAATTCAATTCTGCTTTGGCAATGATGATTAAAGATTTCTCATTTTGCCTAGTCTTTAACTTGCCATTGACAAGTTAGGTGTCTCCACAGAGATCTACCTGATATAGTTATATCCTGCAGAACACTCAGGACCAGTTTGTGTTCCTAGCAAGGAGAAATTCTAGATGTTTTAGCCTCCTCATAGAGACTTTGCCCAAAGGGCATTTGAGCCTCAGTACAAGGGTAAATCTTGTGGCTCGAGGAAGAAGTTGTTCCATTTGAAAAGGAGCATGAGGAGAGTTTGGATGATTTCTTGTGAGATTTGTGCTTTTGTTGCCCTGGACTGAGTCCCCTCCTGAGCCCTGTGATCTGTTGGCAGCTCACAGAGCATGGTGCTCACACTCTGCAGCGTCTTAATGCCCTCACCAAGGGCTCTCTGGCTTGCTGCAGCTCTGGCCCCAGGGCTGGCGTTCAGCTGCAAGCAGCTCCCTGTGACAAGGCAGAGGCATCAGGAGGCAGCACAGGATGCCCAGCTGCAGGGGGAAGGCCAGACCAAAAGGTCCCCACTTGCCTGGAGGCACTGCAGCCTCAGGGCTGTTGTATCTGCCTGGGCACAGATGTTGCTGGCTGGATCTCAATCGCTGATGGTGGATTATCAATTCCCCTTTCACAGAATGCCTTTATACCTCACTGAATTTTTAGTGGTGAGATCAGAATGTCTCATCCCATTTATATCTCATGGAATAGAGATAATAATGACATATAAATTAGTTTTATATTTCAAATGAGGTCCTAAAGTTGTTTCAAGCTGTATGATTTACTGGGCAGGGCAGAAGAATGTGCAGATTTGCATTTCCATATCTTGTGACAAGCATATCCACAGCCTGTTATTTGAACCTGAGCTGTGGTTGCCTGCTGTGCTGATGATTATTTGTTGAGATGGTAGAACTAGAACACACAAATCTGTGGTACTGTTAGAGCATTGTAACTTTCAACCTGCTCTGCCATCTCTTTGATAAGTTAAAAATCCCCTTTTGCTTCCAAATTTGACTACATAAATGTATGCATGTTATGACTGCATATAGCACAGCAATCTTGGGAACATTAAGTGCCCAGGGATATTGCAGCTGACTTGTAAACAACTCAGAAAACAGTCAAGCATAGGGCTGGAATCAGAAATGTAAATGCAATTGCCTGAATTAAAGTCCATGGATAAAACAGCTTTGTTGATGTATAAATTACCTGCAGCTAGCACAGAAAATAATTGATACTATGCCAAAGTTAATTACATGGAAAAATATTATGAGTTTGTATGGTTTCACACTTAGCAAGGTATTCTGTAAGTCTAAGAGAATACCATGGAGCTCCCAGACCACTGGATGCCCTGGCCCTTGAAAACTCTCAATTCAGTGAATGGGAGGGAAGATGGTAGTGTAGAATGTGATCCTCCACCCTACAGTATGTGTGACAATCTCACAGTAATTTTCAGGGGAATAGGATCTGGGTGCTGGTTGCACAGCCTATAATAAAGCAATTTCAGAAACTTCTAACCAGGTGAAGTAAAGACTTAGAGATACAACCTTGAAATAGTCTGGACAGTTTGAATCCATCTTTATAAATAAAGCTGCAATAGATACAATCCTGCAGCATTAATGAGACAAACAGGAATGAAATAGAAATCATTATCACTTTTAAACCATTATGCAAAAATTTTCTGGGCTGAATATGACAGAGCTGGAAATATCAAGACCCATGAAAATTGTACTGAAATAGATTTGCATAATGCACTGGAAGAGCTTTTGTGAAAATGGAACTAGTGGGAGTTATTTAAATAACAGTATAGCAGCTATTAACAAAATAGTGAGATTCAAAATAGTAATTTACTTTAAACATCTCTTCTAAAACATGTCCAGAATCAAGATATCTGTCAGCAAATAGTACAGCCTTGCAACCCACCTTCTCAAAATTCTGAAAGATCAAGAAATTCTCGTCCCTGACAAAACACAAACCTTAGTAGCAGAGCATATTATTTCCACCATGTAGAGCAGCTGTAAAATATTATACAGCCATGGAGAAGCCATATGTTCTTGAGCTATTAATCCTTGCACAGACTTAGGCAGGAAAAGAAGAATGAATCGTATATGCTATGACTATTGGAGTTGAATTATGTATTTAGTGTGATTGCTGCCATTTTCCTCTCCATCATCATCATCATCATCACCTCCCTCCTTGCTCCTGCCATGCCTCATCCTCCTGGATGTACATCTCCAGGCCCATGTGTGGTGTGGAGAGCGCTCTGACTCCTTTGCCCGCGGACTCACTAACGCTTCTCTCCCAGGCAGTGAGAATGCCTTGTCACACTTGAACCACAAGTGGATTCTGGATTCTCCCGCTTGGAGTTCATGGATCTAACCTGGCAGCCACCAATCTTTATGTCTTCTGTAAATGATCCTCCAAGGGTTTACCTGTAGCAGTGCTGTCATGCTCCCAGGAATAATCACAAGGTTTGTGTTTATTTTTGTAACTCTTTACTCTGTGATGTGCCCTTGAAACCCATGAGCCTCCAACTTTGTCTATAAATCTTGTTAAAAGGGTGTGGGTTGCCTGTTCCACACAGCAAAAAAAGCTATTTTTCAATTATTTAGATACTATTCATCTTCTCCCTGAAGCCTGGTCAAAACTTCTGGTTCGATATTGTCCTTTGTTATAGAGTGAGGGATGGTGGCAATTTTCCTGCATGTGCTGTGGCCACAAAAATAGGTGGTTTTGGTTTGCTTTCTGGTACTCTGACAATTAACAATTGCTGTGTCTTTGCATGGTAATTTTTAGTAATGTGTATAAAGGAAAAAAAGGGTGTTTTGTATGCTTCCTCTACTTGTTTAAATACATAATGCTGAGAGTATAAAGCAAAATACAATATTGAAATGCCTCTTTTTTCACATAGCTCTCATGCCTGCAATGCTTTCTTTGCTGAAGCTGGGCTCAGTGTTACGTTGTTAATACATACCTGCCACTTTGAATTGCTTTGTGGGCTGAGTAGGTGTGAATTCATTCCTAATCCTTTCCCATCGCCACCCATGTGAAGATCACGTTGTTTTTGCTCTGTGCCGTCAAATGATCTCATATGCTGCTTGCATTTTCTGAAAGCTCTGCTGCATGATCACACATTAAGGAACAGGCTGAAGGGCTTTTCTGCAGGTTCTTGTTTGTTTACTGTGAGACATTGATTTAGCGCCGTCCTAAATTCTAGTTTGCTTTGCGGTGTTTGGTTTCTTCTCCTCTGCAATTCATAATGGCCAATTTGGATTTGAATTGCAAGTTTGTTGCACTCGGTTGCCTGCAGTACTTGGTAGTGGATAATTAGTGGTAATACAAAAGATGGAGCGTGCACTGAGTGGTTCTTTCCCTGTGAAAAACCTCCACCTTCCAGCAATCCCTGGCCCAGGGAAATTGTTTGCTGAAGTACCTGCATGCTTCATAACCTCTAATGGATGCTTTCTGCCTGACTCGTGTCTTTCTTTTCTGTACCAAGTGATACTCCTGGTCTGTACAATTATTTCTGTCATGCAATTATGTATACACCATTCAAAGAAGTACTTAGCTGTGTTTGCTCCAAACATATTGCTTGTCTTCCTTTGGTTCTTTTGCAAGTTCCATCGGTGTAAAACCATGTGCCTCCCCCTTTCTGAGTGCTGATGGGGTGATTCCCTGCTGGTAATTCCTTCCCACAGTCTGTTTCACCTTGTGCCATGAGGAACAAACTCATCATCATCACAGGTGTTTTCTTCTGTGCCAGTCTAATTCTGCTGTCTTCCTTTTGGGAGGGGATGGCCAGAGCCATAGCCAGGTCATACTCAAGAGCATTAAGCGAAAGATTTTCTAGCAGCCCTCCATGGCATTGCCCCATGCTGCAGGCAGGCAGAAGTGTGGTAAGTGGAGCCTGACTGCAGACCTCAAGCCTTTTGCTTGACCCCTCTGAATTGCCAAAGCAGCCAAAGAATGCCCCAACCAAGTGCAGATCTCTGTCCTGTCTCTGGGGTACAACCAGCGTGTCCACAGGAGAATAAAATAACTTGGGGGCTCTCTGTGCAGACACCAGGGGGTTAGGCCTCTCCTGTGTTTAAGTTGTCAAGCCTTTGTAGTATTGGTTTAAAACAGAAGTTTGCCTGTTTTGTTGTTTTTTCAAAATCAGATAAAACCTTGCCGTTGACATCAGTTTGAATCACATTTCTTGCTACAAAGAAATCAAATTCATAACCAGCTCTTCTGAGCAGTCAAAATTCCTAAATGCTTCTCTTAAGAGTGAACATCACTTTTCTAATGAAAGGTTTTGCTTCTCCTATTAACTGTGTAGTAAAATCTCTGCAATAGTCACAAGGGGCACAGAGAGGGGATTTTTGTACTTGGTAGATAAGAATGAGCTAGGCTTTCCTCCAAACCTTTCTTGCAGCAAGGGATTTTTTCTTAGAAATTCACAAAGACTTAATTGTACAGATTCCCAGCTCCTGAGATGCTTCTTTTGGCTGTTTGTTTCCACTGTAAATGTTTTCTTTTTTTTTTTTTTTTTTTTTCTCCCCTTTTTTTTCAGTCTGGACTACTAGCCATTAAGGTTTTAGGTGCTTTCAAGATCTCTTTAGAAAATAGTGCCTTATTGTTTTTGTCATCCTGCTTTACAAAAAATGCAGTTTGACATTGTAATATTTTTAAAAATGCATGGATTTTGTTAGGAATGGAATAGGTTTGTGATAGTGAATGCCAGGAATGAAATCCTAATGCTCATAAATTCTAAAGCAGAGTTTCTGGGTAATTCACTGGCCCCAGGACGTTCTATATGTATGGAGGCCTATATGTATGGCATACCAAGCATCTGATGATTTTTTTTTTGAGGGAACTGGTAAGAAACTGTTCAAAGTGACCCATTCCTGGGAAGTGCTGCTGGGGAGCTCAGGATGCCAGCTGGGCAAGAGGAAGTAAAAGCATCTGTCAGGTGGTTTCTAAGATGCAGTAGAAAACCTTGCAGTTGTATGCAGAGGAAGGACAGAGAAATAAAGTGCAAGTTCAACAGCTAGTCACTGTATCTACCTACAGGGATGTCATCTCACACAGCTTGGAAATGCACGTTCCTCCTGGATTAGCAGAATGAGCAAACCCTCAGTGATTAGTAACCAGAGGGTGCTGAGAGGCAGATTTGGGATTTGTGCCTCTGTTCTGTAGATTAGAGGTACCAAGGCTGCATAGAAGGTTTCAACAGCTGGAGTTACTGGGATGAGCAGTTATGTCCTAGGAAAATACAGTGAGATGGAGATGGAGAAAATGGGAGTTTAATGGCTTATTAGCAATAGTGCAATTGAACTACACAAACAGGTGCATCAAGGGTGTGTTTGAACAGGGTTGTGTCAAACCAAGGTGCTGCTCAGCTGTGTTCCAAGCAAGCACAGACCTGGTCACCAGCAGCTGAGTAACCCCAGCTTTGGCCCTAGGATGTGTTGTCTTGATTACTTGTCAACAGCTGGTCCTTCACAATTATTCCATGTTAGCTTCTCCTCTGAACGAGCCACTTTTGCTAGGAACATGCCTAACATGTTCCTAGCTTTTCTAACATCCCAAGGGGAGCACAACCAAAATTCACAGAAGCTGCCAGTAGCCAGAAGCAGCAATAACCAGCTCAGGGTTCCACATGTCCCAAAGGCTGCAGATTTTGTTAGCTTTGTTGCATGGTTTTCTCTCCCCTGGAGTTCTTATGGTTTAAGCATAGTTGCAGAAAAGGAAAGTTTTGCTCCTTCTACTTCAGATCTCAGTCAAGTTAGGGCTTTGTCCTTGCTGTCAGACAGGCATTTCCCAGCCCCACCAGTGCAGCTCTGTCTTTGCAGCCATCGTTATCTGGCTGTCGGCTGGGAGGCTCCAGCAGCAGCATTTTGTGTCACACCAGGCAATACTGAAAGACCTGTGTTGTCCATTGTTGAAAAGTTAGGCGAAGGCTGCTACAACATACATAGAATAAAAGATAAAAAAGTTTTGCCACAGCATTTCTTATACCTTTTATTTATTTTTCTACAAGCAGGCAGCCTGAAACAAAGGAAGAATGAGGACTTTGATCCCAAGACACTTCATGTTCAGATTTCTTTCTGACAAGGAATAAATAATTTCAGCCCAACTGTGCGGCTGTAATATATATAAAAAAACCAACAGAAAACCCCAAACCAAGTGCAACACAAAGCTAGTAATAGAGCAGGATGTTGGAGAGGGGTCAAGCTAATGTAGAATTCATTCTCTTGGCTCCAAAATGCATGCAGAACTCAGACTTACTTTCAAGACGTGGTCTGCTGAAGATACAGTGTTTTTTCAAAGTGTTTTTTCAAACTATTTGCTAGCCATGGCTGTATCAATATACAATTAAGGTGGGCTGAAGGAAGATGTATTAGAGTAAACTGCTTGTTTTTGTCAAGTCATTGCCATAAAATTGTGTCCTTGCTTGAACCTGTGTCCTGCTCAGCTGACCCTGTTATTGCAGTCTGGATTAATTCAGACCCTGTGTCTTTCCTGCTAGCAAAAACACTGTCACCATGGTTTCTCAAGAACAGTTTAATAATATTACATGTACTTGCTTGGCTGTCATGCTCCTGCTTTGTTAATTTTGGTACTTATTTCTTTGGAAGACTTACTTTTAAATTAGTCTCAATTGCAAGAATAGATAATTTTTTGACATTAATTTGCTACAGGCATTTCAACCAAGTCATTTTTTAATCATAAGTAACTTCAAAAAGGCCATGTGAAAATTTTACTGTGCAGATGACAGGTATTATCCCTTTATTCTTATGTGATGGTAGAAGAATAGACAGTGTATTTGTAATAACAATCTGGTGTTCCCCACAGTGCAGCAAGCTATTTTATTAGCTACATCCAGACAGCTTTATTAATTGGACTGTCCTTCAGACAGCCTTGGTGTTGAAGAATGTGTTGATAACACAGCTGAAAGTATAAATCATAACAGTACTTTTCAGTTTGTAACATTTATTTCCACTCACCTGCTGTCTTCCTTTGGGGCAGAACATGGACTTGCATAATGCAGGACATATGTACCCTTATTGATCTCAGGATTATGGAGAGGTGCTGAACACTTTGCAGCCTCTTTGCTCACAGCTATTTTGCACAACACAGAAGCAATACCCTGCAATCACAGTGAAATCTGTGGTCTGAGGTAGAGCATGACTTCTTAAAAAGTAGTGATTCTCTTCTCAGAAGTCATCCTTTAAATCTTCAAAGGTTTCTAGTGGTAAGGAACTACAAAGACTTTTTATATCACCTGAGAGATGGTATATTCAACAATATAGCAGAATAACATTATGATAGAACAGCACTTCACTATTAATAATTCAATGAAATATTCCAGCCTTCATTTTAGGTAAATATATTTGACCAGCTGTAGGCTTAAAGCTGGAAGTGTTAAAAACAAGGTCTCAGTTTCAGGAACATCATTTCAAGCAAAAGAACTTTCTTTTCTTCTCACACAATGTTTACTCAGAAGATTCCCTGCCCAATCTTGATTTTATATGTATCAGTGCTCATAGTGCTGTTAGTTTATCCCAAGCTATGTCTCCACTGACTCCATATGTGCGTCCACTGACCAAGGCCCTTCAAGTAAGGATAGTTTTATCACAGTGATAGTTTTATCCCATATCTCTAGGGCTCTTTGAACAGCAAGAGCCATGTAAGCAGCTGGTTTATGTGGAGCAATAGTTGTTCATTGTTTCTCAAAATGTCACTCTCTTAAGTAATTAAAATAAGCTACTGGTGTTGCTGCCTGAACACAGCGCTGAGTTAAACCAGAAACCATCAAGGCTGGATACTGCCTACCTCAGAACTTTCAATGAGTTCTGGAGTAATTAAGGAAAACCAAGAAATATAAATCCAATGGTGCAGTGTCTAATTCAGAAAACCCATGAACCAAAATCTGCTGGAGGCTGGAAAGATATCCGTTGATGGACTCGTTGGAGATATTCGTCTAGATGATGCAGTATAGCCTTTCTTATATGTAGGAGTGATAAATGTCCCTGTCAACCCAAACTGTTTATGTGGAGCAATTGGAGCTGAGAACCACTACTTCAAATGCAAGACACTCTGAATTAGTTCAGAAAAAGGTTCTAGTGAAAATTGAATGACATAGAGACGTTAAATTCTAATTGCCAATTTTCTAACTTCTAGTCCTTTCTCTGGACTAAGCAATACTCTGTATAAGTATAGTTATTTTGCCCTCATAGTGTAATTATTCTACATACATGTTGATACATTAACATAACTTCTGGAGGCTGATCATGACCTGTGTATTTTCCAACCTATTTAGAGCGGTTGTTACTATTATTACAATATTTAATCAGTTAATATCTTAAACTAGCAGATTGCATAGTCAGTGGAGTAGTCTATGCTGTTCAATTGCAGCCAATAGCTGGAGAAAATGTTTGAAAAATAAGGAATTGCAGAGTTAAGAGGGAGATGCTTAGCATTGAATTGTTAGCCTAATAAAATTATCCTCTAGCACTGCAGAACTTTATCATTTTACTTCATTCGCTTCAAAATTTCAGCATTGTTATGAGCCCTTCCTCTCAAATCAATATCTCACTGCAATGTCATAAACCTCTTTTATTTCGAGGATCAAATAATGTAGTCAGCTATATATATGTATAGAGACCTAATTCAAGAAACATATTGACAAAATCCAATGTGTAAGCTGTGAACTCCATTGTAACAGGTCATTTGTCTCTATTCAATAACTTTAGCAGCATAGTAACTTCTATTTTATGTTGCTAGAGATAGTGGAGATATCAGAACTATGGTGAATCAGTGACAGGGGTGTACTCCAAAGTGGGGTTTGAGAACTTTTTCTGAGTTTCCCTCAGAACTTTGATAAAATGCCTAGATCTGAAGAGGAGTTGAAAGTGAAAATGTCATTTGCCTCCACTTTCAAAAGGATTTTAACAATGTCTCAGGATATATTTGTGCACAAATTGTGATGTTATGTCTGGATGTGTGTGCAACTAGAGAGGTAAAAAACTGGTTTGATAATTGGGGCCTGAGAATAGTGGTTAATAATTCATACAATATCTCTCTGCCAGTAATGACCTGAACACTAATTTCTTCTGCAGAAAAGGGAATTTCTTTTTCTTTGTTGACTGGTATTGCAGTGCAAAAATGATACCTGACTTTAGTGAGATTTTTGAGAAAAAAATGCATTGAAAATATTGCAGAATGGAAAATGCAGTTGTAGAGCTACAACTGGATTCAGAAGATGATACATAAATTCTTTTCTCTCAAGGCTTTCTGTGACTTTGTGCAAATTATTTAATTTCTTTGTACTCCCCTCATCTGTGGAAACTTAAGCCAAGCAACTTAATGACAGGGTAATGGTGGGCAGCTCGGCTTGGAAATAGATTAGGAACTGATCCTTCAAGCAGCTCTGCGGGCTGATCTGAGGGCAGCTTACTATTTGGAGCTACATGGGAGATGGATGTGCTGTAACTGATTTAGCAGAACCTGAAAGGGGAAATTGATGCAAGGCCTAATTTATCACTGCTGTTCCCTGTTCGGCTGTGACATGCGTGAATTATTGTACAACAAACAGTAGAATATCACTGTTATTCTACACATAATCTAGGTATAGAATGATGATTAGTAATACTTCAGTGTTTTGAATTGCCTTTAGATTAAAGAAAAAGTCGCAGTCGGTGGATATTAGTGGGCCAGGATGCAACCCAGTGGCAGCAGAAGCTCAGACCCCTCAGCCCAGCAGACCTTCCCCTGCCCCGCAGACAGCGGCTCCCGAGGAGGAGCAGGAGAGCAGCACCAACAGCCAGAGGCGCAACCCGCGGAGGAGCGACCTGAAGAGATACTACACCATTGGTGAGTTTCCTTCCACAGGAAAAGTCAAATGTGCTTTCGACTAAAGCAGGGGCTGTTCCTTCATTTGTGGTTTGTTTCTTTTGCTTGACAGCAGCTGGCCTCTAAGTTTACAAATGCTCACAGTGAGCAATAAGTTATCATATCTTAATGCTGATGTCAAATTGCTCCAAAGAATTAACCTGCTTTATTTACCTGAACTCTTTCCTGCTCCTTTTTTTTTTTTTTTTTTCCATAAGAAGAAGTATTGAAGAAGGCATAAAAGCAATTTTGAAAGGGATGCTTTAGGAAAAATGTAATTCTTACAGTGGATTGCCCTGGAATTTCAGCAGAGGTTGTTTAGAAGGTTCCTGATTAGGCAGGATTTCCAGTTTGGAGAGGGAAGAGGCATACTGAGTGTGAAGAATTTTTTATGGGGCCTATTTGTATCTTTTCCTGAATATTTTGGTTTTCTGAATTTTCATCTGGAATGTCAGCATCTGCATGACTCTTTAAAGCCATCTTAGGCACCCCAGAACATGTTTTGCAGCCTGCTTCCCCACAAATAATTTTGATATTATGCTTGACTCCTTTTGGCAAGGTTGGAAGGGACCACAGTGGGTCATCTGGTCTGATCTCCCTGCTAAAGCAGGCTCATCCCAGAGCACAAGGCACAAGATTTGGTCCACATGGCTCTTGAATATCTCCAGTGAGGGAGAATCCTCAACCTCTCTGGGCAGCCTGTTCTAGTGCATGGTCACCTGCACAGCAAAGAAGTTCTTTCTCATATTCAGGTGGAACTTCCCATGCATCAATTTCTGCCCATTGCCTCTCGTCCTGTTGCTTGGCAATAGTTTGTGAACTGTTGAATTATTGCAGTATGATGTGATTGTTTCTTCTGCTCCAAGGGAACTATTTACATGTCTTTCACTTGTCTAAAAGATCAAGAAAAATGTGTTTCCTTAGACATCTTTCACTGTGTTATGTCTGATCCCTTGAAACTGGCTGTCATTCTAAGTTATGTTGCTTTTAAAGAAGGAAACTGCATTAGCAATCTACCCATTTTAATAATGAAATCTTTATTTTAAGTGGTGAGTGACTGTATGTGTTTGCATTTTGTGATGCCCGTAAATTTTTCTCTGTGGTTAAATTTGACTCACTGCAATTTCTTTTGGGACTCTTTATACAATCTTTATATTATGAACTCCAATCTATATGTGCTTTGAGTGATCACAGGCTCTGAGCCATGGTTGTTCAGGATGTAACCTCTGTGCTGAAGTAACAGAATGTTGTTTGTACATTTGAATAATTTCTTTGGATATTGTGCAGCACTTTTTTGACAGACTTGTTGACTGGAAAAGGCCTCTGAAGGTTGTATAGTCTTGTGTCCTGTTTAAAGCAGGACCTCAGCCAGCACCAGATAGAACAACCAAGGCTTTGTCTTGCTGAGTTTTGACAGTCTCCAGGGGTGGATGCTCCACTGCCTCTCTGCCTGTCAGGCTGGAACATGGACAGTGTGTCCACAGACAGCAGCAGTTGTGGGCAACTTGCCCATAAACAGATGCTGGCATTAGTGAACAACAGTTGCAGACCCTAGGGAAGTATGAGGGGAACAGACCACAGAAAATGGCCAAACTTGAATGTTTTTTTCCAAATATCATCTTCTGTTATCCTTGTACAGAGTATTGGGAGAGTCCAGAGCCATCTGGACTGACCCAGGATGGGAGAGGTGCTGGTTTTCTGTTCTTATACACACAACCTTGTCTATGGGACTTGTCTAAATCACAAAGATTAAGTTGCTAGAGCCAGTATTACTGCATAGTGCATTATGTCTGACTTTTGCTGACAGGCAAATTAAAGAGACAAGAGCTGCTCTGTATCTTCTCAAATGTTTGATGGCACATGTTCCTGATGACTGTGAAAATGAATGGTTTAATCTTGGACAGCACAGCACTGACACCAGATGAACATGTTTACTGCACTGACTGAGTTGCTCCAATATTGAGTCTATGGCTTTGGTACCTGAAAGAATAATTGTCTTCATAGAGGATATGTTAATTTATGACCTATATCACTCCCTTAACTTAAAATAAACTTTCTGTTACTTGTCTCAAAAATGACTTCTGATATTTAAAATATAATAAAATAATTTGTTACTTTCTGAGGATGAATTTACTGACACACCTGTAACAGACCCTTACTCTAAAATAGAAAAACTCCTCAGATTCCTGTGATGTTTTGTGTAAGATTGGCTGTTATATAGCATAAACAAGCACACTAGATCTGTGGCCAACTTAATACAATTACACAGAGGTTACCTTGTTTTGCCCTTGTTTTCATGTTGTTCTACTAAAAGCAACCTGTGTTCAAGATCAAGTAAATGGACTGAGAAAATATGCTAGAAAAGTAATGCTCTCAGCTGACTTTTTTCTTTTATTTTAAAATTAGTATTCTGTTACTTTAACCTCAGAACAAATTGGCAAATGACAGTGTTTATGGCAGTGAGTAACTGAGCTTGAGCTAACAAATGCCAAATGTGTTTTGTATTACTCTCTTGCTCTTTAAGAATTTATTTTAAGTAATTATCATGATGTGTAAGGTACTTTATAGATGTGACAACTGAGTTCAAATACATAAAAAAGTATCACATCTATGTTTAGACTTGTGCATATAGACAGTTTGTGCTTTAAAATGCAACTGTCAGCATCACATTGCCCATTAAACTAAAACTTATTTCAGGGTCTAACAGGATTTGTTAATCCATTTTATTCAGTAGCCATGCAAATATGATTATGTGTAAGAAATGTGTCACCAGTTTTACTTCATCAATTCATGGGAAGTATTAAAAATATCAAAGGTATTTTAAAAATATGTGGGTTTTTTTGATTTGGCTATGCAGAAAGCACTTTAGAGATCTTTCTATAAATCAGACTCTGTTTGCAGATCCAGAGATGTGAGCATTTACCTTGCACACATATGCCTTGCAGAAGAAGTTGTAGCAGCTTGTGTATGCTTGCAGATACTGTGAGTAGGCACAGGCAATTGTCTGAGAGTTGGGTTTCTAAAGGCTCTCTAGCATCAGAATATTTTTAATTTTTTGATTGTGGCACCTTATGTGCACATAGATTTACCCAGACCTTCCAAAACTGATTGAGCAATGAGGAAGGAATGTCTGGTAATTCCAAGAGATTTTAAAATTTCATCAGCACTGCTTCTACTTTAGATAGCTATAAACAAGTTACTTATTTTGCATTTCATCTTTCCCATGGACTACACTTCAGGTGCTTTCCAAACTTAGTGAGTCTAGTTGCACTTTTTAAAAGTGGGGGGAAAAGTAGGTAAGAAAGAGAAGAACTGATAGGAGTAGGCAATGGGGAACAAGTTGTATGCTTGGTTGGAATGAAATAAAAAATGGAGAGTCAGTGAGGGGGATAAATAGCTCTTCCATATGGCAGGCTCAGCAGGCAGGAAGGCTCCAGCGCCTCCAGTGCTGAACTGGTGTGAAGAAATTGAGTGGGAACCTCTAGATTAATAAGATGAGTGTAGGAAAAACAGTCTGTATGGTGGGTTGGATGAAGTTTTTTGGAGAACTCTAGAAACAGCACCCAAGACCCTTAAAAATAAAAACCTAAAATTAGACTTTTTAGATGCTTCGAGCACTTAAAAATCCAGGCCACTTATTTCTGAAGTGCTTTTTGTTCAGCAACTCCCTCAAAAGAGAAAAAGAAGGTGCCTGGGTCTTTAGCCTCTGAAAAAGGGGCTGGAATACTAAACAATGGAGAATTATATGGGTAATCTGAATTCAAAGCAGGCTGTATCAGCTTAATGCCCTGTCCAACTAAAGAGCTACAGCCATTTGTAGGTGGCTGCATCTCAGCTGTGTTATTTGTAGGACCCAGTTGAAGGGTAGTGGGACTATTCTTCACAGCATGATGCCCCAGGAAATGCTTTTAGCAATTTATTAAGGTGAATGAAGTAGTAAATGTCACCCTATAGAGACATGCATTTGAGGTGTATACTCAGCTGGGCAAGCCTGGTGTATCGTGCTTGGATACCTCTAAGAGGACATAGCCAGTGGACTGCCTACCTAATAACCCTGGTTTTGTAGATCTAAAAGGCCTTCTTTTGTTCTCTCTGCCATTAAAATAAAACTGCAGCACTGACATAGAGTAAATTCATGATTTAAAAATAAGAAGGTTGTATAAAAATATTTTTCTGCTCAGGCAAAAGAAATTATGAAAAAGGGCAGAAATTCATACTAGAAAATGTTATGGTGCAGTATTGGTGGGGAGATAGGGAATGCACGTTTTTTTGGTTTGCTTCTTTTTTTTCATTGTATCTTCTAATAAAAGCCTCAATGCAAGTGTTGCTGATCAGGCTCTTGCTAGCACAGCTCATTTCATTTAGAACAACCATCAACTGCCATCTTTTGTTGGCACAATCTCTGTCATCAGTGGAAGGTGTTGCTGCTACAACTACACACACTTAGTAGTTTAGACAGAATACCTAAGTATGTATATGTACATAACAGCATAGGGACACTTGGGAAATACTACTTGCCAAAGTTCCTTTCCCTACAGTGGTCCATTTTTTAAAAAAAGTTAATTTCATGTTCCACTTGTAAAAAAAAAAAAAGAGAAAAAAAAGAAAGAAGCCCTTTTCTCCTTCATTCTCTCTTGCAAATGAGGTCAGTAGAATTCTTAACAGAGAAAATATTTTCTGCTAGCTGAACCTTGCCACATTAGTACTCTGAATTAACTAATATAAAATCAGTATGGAAGAGAAATTAAGCTTTTGGGAAAAGCAAATCTGAATAAATACATATTAATTGACTAAGTTTCCAAAACAATTGTCTAGTAGCTAATGCCGAAGTGATAACTGGGAAAAGACTGATGTTTATGTGAGTTCCTAATCTTGTTTGTAAGAGACAAAGTTTCAGTGAGTAGTTGCTTCAAATTTAGCTGGGATTAGTTTTTTTTAGGGATTAGTTTAGAATCACAGAATGGTTTGAGTTGAAAAGGACCTTAAAGTTCATCCAGTTCCAATTCCTTTGCCATAGGCAGAGACACCTTAGCACTAGACCAGGTTTCTAAAAGCCCCATCCAACCTGGCCTTGAGTACTTCCAGGGATGGGATGTCCACACCTACTCTGGGGTAATCTGTGCCAATGCCTCACCACCCTCACAGTAAAGAATTCTCTGTAGTATCTAAACTAAGCCTCTTTTAGTTTAAAGCCTTGTCCTATCGCTTCATGCCCATGCCAGAAGTCCCTCTCCATCCTTCTTGGACGCTCCCTTCTTGTAGGTACTGGGAAGTTGCTGTAAGATTTCCCTGGAACCTTTTCTTGTCCAGGCTGAACAACCCCAACTCTCCCAGCTTGTCTCCACTCCAGGAGAAGTGCTCAAGCCCTGTGATCATTTTGGTGTCTCTACTTTGGATTCGCTCCAGCAGGTCCCAGAGCTGGAAGCAGCACTCAAGGCGGGGTCTCAGAGAGTGGAGTAGTGACAGAAGCACCTTTCTGGACCTTCTGGCCACACTGCTTGTGATGAGGCCCAGGACACATTTGGCTTTTGGGGCTGCCAGTGAACATTGCTGGGACATGTTGAGCTCCTTGTCAACCGTTACCCCCAAGTCACTTCTAATAATTCGGTACTTCTAAATGTATTGTTGTGAACAGAAGATGGATATTCCAAAGAATTAAATGAATAGAAATATAAGTTATAACTGGTTACAAGAATCATTAGTAATGCACAAATCTGTATAAAACAGTATTTATAAAGTGAGACTATATTAGAAATTATTGTATGGGGAAACCTAAAACATAATGTATCTTTCAAGTGATTAATAAATCCATTCTTCCTGTTATGAAAGGAAGAACTAAATGAAAAGTGATCAGCTACTACTTAGTAGATACAATTATACCTAACCTTTGGGGTATATGCTTTCCAGTGAGTCTGTTTAAGCTATGACTGTTGCAATGATTTGGAAACATAAATAAATATAATTTTGTTTAGATATGCAGTAGATTAATTTTCTTGCTGTTTGCATACATTCCAGTTTGCTTCCATAAAAATATTACTTTAAAATATGTCAGGAATATCTGCTTAAATGTGAATTCATACACATTTGTTACTAAATTTATGTAGCATCACAGAATCTGCCAATATGAAATTAATGTGTGGCATTAATATCAGTTCAAGTGGTGATTTCATATCTCAGAGATCTCTCACCCTGCTGGAGCTATTGGAGTTGCTGCGAGAGACCTAGTCAGACATTACAGTGAATCTGCTCCTGGACTCAAAACTGGAAAAGGACAACATTGATCCACCTGAAAATACAACCTTATTTACAATCAAGCTGAGAGTTTTATGGAGTTTACCTCATGGGACTACCCGCTATCAAGTCACTGTTTAAAAACAGAGTTAGGAGGTTGCCTTTTACATTCTCCTCTAAAATAAGCATAAAATTTGTTTGAAAGACAGACATTGTGACTTGTTGTACTATTGTTTTCAGTGTGCAAACCTCTTCCTGCTCTGCAAGATATTATTTGGGATACTCTGGAAAGATATAATTCTTTTTAGAAGACATTATCTGATATTTGGTGTTTTTACTGTAGAGAGGTTTTCCTGCAAAGAATACTTCACTTTCTTTCCAAATAACATTCTTGTCATTTGGCCATTGAATATATTTGCTTCTACTCTCCTGCATAATTGAATGTGGTTCTTTTTTGTAGTGGCTCCCAAATTACTTTGGTTATTTGTTGCTGATACTAGCAAAGCACATAACATGCATAGGTGTATTGGCTGTTAGATAAATGGTGGAGTTTGATGCAGTAGGTGCTGTAAATTTCAGCTTCATCTTCTCACTTTTAGAGGACAGGTGGGAGATGGAGCTTCCAGCTCTGCCTCAGAGCATCCAGATGCTGCTTGGACATGTTTGCAGAGTTTGACTTTGTCCCATTCACTCCACTTCTAATTTCTTTATTGAACATTCAGTACTTTTTGAAAAGCATCATTCTGACTGCCTTCTTTAAATATGTTTTCAGAAACTTTTAGAGGAGGAGGAGGCTATTTTCCTAGCACCTCATTACCTGTTTGTGAGTGATAAGGAAAGGGAAATAATTTATGGAATGTGTGGATAATATGGAAAGTATCTCTCATAGCAACAGTAACTATGCAAAATCCTTACTCATTCAACCTTTCTGAAGATTTTTATTAGTGATTCAGATCACATAGCTACTCTGGATGGGCAAGCAAGCATTTATTCATGTCTTTGTTTTTCTCTTTTTTAGTATTTCAAACTTGGAGCCATTACAAGCCAGTTTTTAATGTTGTATTCTTCTTCTGTCCTTTACAGATACTCTGCATATCCTTTGAATTTAAATTAGTTCTGAGCTATAGAGACAGCATCCACCAGAAAAGTGATGCTCATTAATGTCCTTTCATCTCAGTATTTCCCTTTCCTTAGCATCTGGTTTTGGTTTTAATCATATAGAATGCTATCATATCATCTGCTGAGTCATTTTGGGCAAGAAATATTTCAGGATTTTCTAATTCTCTTGCTTTACGTCAGGATAAAGATGAAATCTTTTATAGTTCTGCAGACAAGCTACCCAGCTTGCAAGATCAGCTAATCATGTGTACTCTTGGGATACTAAAGTTTGAATCTCTAGGGGAAGAAAAAACAACCCCTGATCTCACCCATAAGCTCTCAGCTCCAAGAGGTTGCATCATCCTCAGTCTCTCTCTCATTGGAACTTTCTGCAGGAGAGAAAAATGACAGAAAAAAAAGGACCTTATTTCTAACATGGTGTGCCTTGAGCACCAGTCTTTTGAGTACTGGGAAATAGCAAAGCCTTCCTCCTAGCAGTGCAAGAACAAAGAGGGAAAATACTGATTCAGTGCTGAAATAGCTGGGTGGTTTAGTGATAGCAGAGGCAGATAAGACTGAGGCTTTTGAATCTGGAGACATAGTTCTGAAAGAACAATTATTACTGGTATTGGAAAAGGGCTAAGTCAGTGATTCTGAGAAAAATCTTGATCCACAGGAGGTGATGGGACCCATTGGAATACATAGTAAGGATGCTGAAGGAACTGCTGAAGTCACTGTGAGGTTCTCGTTGTTGAAAGGTTATGGAGATCATGGAAGGCCCATGATGTCTTGGAAAAGGCAAATGCTAGACCCCTTTTCAAAAAGGGCCAGAAGGATTTTCCAGGGCTGTTCCATAGGCTGTTCATCTTCACTTTCAATGGTCATCACCTTCCAGAGCAGCCCTGTGTCCATGTTGGGGCACTGTGGCCTAGGTGGTTGGAATCCTTCATGGCTGGAAAAAACTCTAAAGACAGCAGTCACCAAGGCCATCAGGGGCCTTGTGAGGAACAGCTGAGGGAGCTGGAGAAGGGACACATTGAGGGGCACCTTACAGCAGCCTGTTGCTGTCTGCAAGGAGGCTGCCAATGAGATATCTGTAGTCTGCTCTTTGCTGTGGTGCAAGGCAGGACAATGGCACATAGCCAGCCTAGAGATTGAAATATAAGAGGCTTAGGCGTAATGTAAGGAAAAACATTTTTTTCCCCAGTGCAAGAGAATGTACAAAGAGGTTGTGCTGCTTTTAAGACCCAACAACTCCACCTTCCATAAGTACAGGAGTACAGGGAATGTTAGCACACCGAGGCACCTGTTGTGATTATTCATATTTTATTCATTCTGAAATCAAGTGTAATTTTTTCAGACAGCTCAATAATTCTATATAGCTAAAAATTTACTAAAATTGATTATAAAAATTTGTTGTATTTTATAGTTAAAATAAAGTTTAAGGTAGCTGAATTTTTCTGATTCTCCACTCTCAGAAAAAAAAAAAAAAAGGAATGTTTAAAAGGTCTTAAAATACCTTGGCTCTTGGTCCAAGGGGAGTGTGATATTTCTGATTTAGTGATTGTTTCAATTCTCTGTATATATATATCATGAAAGCTATGATTTTGGGGCATTAATCAGAAACTCAACTTTATTGATGTTGTCAAATGCCCTCATATGTTTCTTATTTATTTCCTTAAACTTTCTTTAAATTCATAAAAAGCCCTTCTGAGTTTAGGGGTGTGGGGGTAGAAAAAGATATTATGGAAAGGATCAAACCACAAATACTGCTGGTGACCTGTTTGCAGAGTGACTTCCTGACCCTTAGAAGCTGACACTGAGATGGTGAATGAGGCCATTGAGTTTCCTTGCATACTGCATATATCTGAGCATGAAACTAAGATCAAAATCTGGACTTATTCATTGTAGAATAACTACACTGAAACCAAAGTCAGTATGGAATAAAGTGATCAAATCCATCTGTGCAGGGACACTGATCCTGAGGCACGACCCACCTCAGTCTCCACCACCTGAGATGATGGGGTGGGACCATCTCCCTCCTGTTCAAGGAGGTTGTTTTCCTGTGAGAATGATCCAATTCAAAGATGTAATTCAAGCCATTTATACTGTGCCAGAACAGACCTTACCCATTACCTAATATTTCTGGATCCTTAACACGAGGGGTTATCCAATACCTTGAAGCCTGCACTGAACTTCAGTCATTTTATTTCTTCCATTTAAACAGATTTTTACCCTTTCCTATATTCATGTTTTCTGATTATTTATCATATTATTTTGCTAGATGTTGCTTGATAAATATTGCTAGATAAAGATTTTGCTAGATAAATAAGAGTCAGATGTGATTTTCAGGAGACAGGTCTTCTGAGTTAGGATCACCCCCAGAACAGCTTGCTGTGAAGGTCCTTTTGTATTTTAGCAAAGTGGCTTGTTGTTTTGCTTCTTTCCCTCAAAAACATTATGGGAACTGAGTGTTGTCACTAAACCCTGATTTTTATCTTGAACCAAGAAAAACAGTTAGATTTTATCATGGAGTTATTGTATTGTTGAACATCCCACAATTACAGAGCATTAGTATGCACATAGCAGTATGCAAAGACTTTACAAGCATAAAATATTCAACATGTACAAAAATGCTTTTTATAAATTTAGATACTAATTGGCCAGATACGTTCATGAAAACTAAATAGTGGCAGCAGCCTGCTATGTTTCCAATGAATCTCATTAATTAATATGCTTGAGGGATTCTTTTGTTCTTTTAATTTGTAGAAGATAGAATGACAGACCGTTTCCTGTGCCAGAGGAAATGTGACAAGCATGACCTGTTCTAAGGGTTGTTGACTTGCAGTTTCTCAGGCACTTTTGCCATACATTTATTTAGGAACCTGTGTGACCACTTGGGTATGGAATTAGGTGCTTTTGTCACCTATCTACAGTTTGAATTATGTTTTTCTCTTTACACTTCTATGTAAAACAGTGCTGAGGTTGGCTCTTTGATAGTTTGCCAAGTTTCTGATGTTCTTGCTCTGAATAAATCTCAGAGAAAATATCTCCTTCCTACAGTCATTTTTAAAAACATGAATGTCCTAGGAAATAAAATTATGATTTGAGAAATTTGCTTAAATTCTTTCTACAAACTAGATGACATGTTCTATTTAAAACCAAAAAATTCTCATTTTAATAAAACATGAGACACTGATTGTTCACAGGTCAAGACTTCCCCACATAGCTGCTAATGTTAGCATCAGTTAGGTACTGAAATCTGCTGGGATCTTGGAGAGAAACCATCACCAGTGTGAACCCTGAGAAAATGCTGAATTACACCACTGCTGACTCTCAGCTGTCTAGTGGTTTGGCCCAAACTCAGCTCCAGTAGTAAAAGATAAATCCCTGTGGGATTACAACTACATAATGCACAATTGAGTTGATTTTGATATTTTTAGTTAGAGTAGAACGCCTTTGTCATGTTATCTGACACTGATCTAAATCTGCACTGATTTCTTGTGATTTTTTTAATCAATATTAAATGCACGCATTTCAAACCTGTCAGATAGAAGATAATATGCCAAATGAAAAACATAAAACTTATTTCTTATTCAATGTTTGCTGGAAAACATACCAAGCCCAAGCAGTTTATCCTTCCTTAAACACCACATTTTCTCTGCTAGGTTTACTAGTGGGACTGTAATTCATCACAAGTGAAAAATACAAGAGTAAAGATAGATAATTGGAGAAGTAAAGGGCTCACCTTGAACCCTACAGCAGGCTCTTCCTAGAGAACAGAATTTATTTTTCCCTGACAAGGTGGTTCTGAAGGATTGCCTTTTTGAATGAGAATATAACCAAGTGGAATAGTGTAGGCTTAGGAACACCATGTCATTGTTACATGTGATTGTAAATAACCTGCCAGAAAATACTTTCTCCAAAAAGCCCCATTAACAAAGACAGATTGGGTTCAATTCAGTGTCTCAGTGTTCATTGAATGAGGTTCCTGTATTTGATGGTCCTTTAAAAGACACATCTCTTTCACTGCTTTACCACCATATTTGCCATCAAATTGATTTTCCTATTTCATCTACCAGAGACAGAAAAAGTATAACTTCATTTGCTTTTAGATAGTTGGCAAACTTGTTCTTCAGAACAATAAATATTTTTCTCTACTCTGCTAAGAACAAGATGCTGCAAGTCCTTTTGACTGATTTAATTTTTGTATTTTTCAAGAGGAAGAATGTGCTAAGTGACAGTTAAGGACAACTTGAAAAAAGGATACTTTATTTTTTACACATGAATAGTGAAACTCTCTTGCACTGAGAAAGAAAAAAAGCTCTTTATTACAATTACAGTCTAAATTACTAAACAAAGAAAGGCTAAAAGATGCTTTCTTTCTTAGAGTTGAAATAAATATGTCTGAGGGATGTTTATTCATCTGAATAAACCCTGAGTTATTAAACTCTGCTTGGGTAAAGAAAGAGATTGCAGGGAAAGGTGTTGGAGTCAAGGAATGGCAGCACCACAGATATGAAGAGTAGAGTGTCAGTGAAACACCAGTACAAGAAGAGGGCAGCACAAGGCTAGGTGTGCAAGTAAGTGAGAGTAGATTCCAGGCAATGAAGAGGAGCAGAGCTATCAAAAATATTTACTTGATAAAAACACAAGTAGAGATACAGAATGTCAGAAAAGCCCTGTCTCATACCATAATCCAGTGTTCTGTTAATTAACCAGCCTTCTCAGATCCTTGTTCTGCTGACAACACTTCTGCTGACAACAACATTTGGTGTTAAGACATTTTTAATTTTAAAGGACAGGGAGAGAATTTCTAGGTAATTTACCTTATTAGGAAAAAGTCGGAAATCTCAGTTCTAGTATACTGATAATGTCAGTTATATTTTTGTGAGGGAGAAAAGGTGGGAACATTTAGTCAGTTTTAGGTACCCACTTGTGACAGCGGTCCCAGGGGTCTTTGGATGAGGGAAGAGATGAAAATGTTGGCTCCATGTTCAGAAGGCTTGATTTATTATTTTATGATATATATATATATATTACATTGTAACTATACTGAAAAGAATAGAAGAAAAAGGTTCATCTCAGAAGGCTAGCTAAGCTAAGAATAGAAAGGAATGAAAAACAAAGATCTGTGTCTCTGACAGAGAGAGAGCCAGCTCTGCCGTGAGTGGTCACTAATTCCAAACACCCACCCGAAACCAATCACGGATCCACCTGTTGCATTCCACAGCAGCAGATAACCATTGTTTACATTTTGTTGCTGAGGCCTCAGCTTCTCAGAAGGGAAAAAATCCTAAGAAAGGATTTTCAAAAAAGGATGTCTACGACACCCACTGCCTTGCAGACTTACACTTCCCTTTTCCTACTGTCAGGATGACTTACATGTGAATAGGATGCAAAAATAGAGGGGGAAAACCTAAATATAATTTGATTTTTAGTTGTTAGGGACTTGAGTGCGATCATGTTTTTCTAACCAATACACATCATATGTATGAATGCAAAATTATGTATAGTGCTATCTAACCTCATACGCTGAAGAGGTATCTCTTGCTTATTAGCACAACTGATGTTTCAGTTTTGAATGTTCATCAGTTGCCTGTAAATTAGGATACTAACTGGAAGATGCATGTTTGGTTGGTTTGATTTGGGGTTTCTTAGCACAATGTATTCTCTCTTTGTTAAAGGAAGCAGTTAAAAATATAATCTCTACAACCTGGACAGACTGTTAATATTTGCAACTATTCTTATTTTCTGGGGGTTATATTACATGACCTTCATATTTATCTGCTCAGTGAAACAAGTTCCCTTAAAAACATCTGCAGTAATACAACAGCTTTCTTCTGGATTTTTTCCCTCTGAAATCTCCTAGGCCTTCAGTTAGCTTGCTAGTGTCTTGCTTATGGAAGAAGTATCAGAAATATGAAATTTACTTGCAAATTATCATTATCTATATCAACACCAGCCTTGAGATGGAGTTTAGATATATGTTCTTCCCAAATGTCAATGCCTGTTTTGGGAGATCAGCTGTATTTTGAAGTCCAAAACAAAACCCAGTGTCCAGGTCAGCTGGCTCCTCCCATCCCAAAGCTTCCTGGGAGGTCCTGGGTACCCCCAGGGTAAATGGAGCACTCCCAGAGCGCAGTGCTAAAAACAGAGATGTTGGAGTCTGTATAACAGTGCCACCAGGTGATGGCATAAAATGTAGGGTTTGTTGCTACAGGAATTCAGTGCAACAATTATTTGCAGGTCAGCTCTGTTGTAAAGCATCATTTTCCTCCCAAGGCTAGTGTTTGGAAATCTTCAGACAAAACGAACAGATTTCTGCTGTAAGTTACATCATAAATACAATGCCTGTGTCTGGGGGCATTTATTGATCTTTTTGGGAAGAAGGGAGGAGGAGAGGAGGAACAGATTGCTTTTGTGGTTCTTTGCAATTTTTCTGGGTATCAGGAGGCATGTTTTGGTTATGGCAGAAGGATCCATCTCTTTGAACTTGCCTAAAAAGCACAGCTGAAAGAAGAATCAGGACAGTGTTCTAACAAATGTTATTTTTGTGACACCCAAAGGCAGGCAGGATAATTGTTTTAATTGTTACAATGGCAGTTTGAATTTAGGTTATTCATAGAATGATAGAATGTTAAGAGTTGAAAAGGACCTTAAAGATCATCTAGGCCCAACTCTCACCTCTCACCACTGAGGTTGCTCAAGACCTTATACAACCCCAAAACTGCCAGGAATGAGGCATCCACAACCTCCCTGGGCAACCTATTCCAGTACTTCACCATCCTCACAATTTCTTCCTAATATCTAAATTTCCCCTCTTTCAATTTGTACCTGTTGCTCCTTGTCCCATCACTTTAGTTCCTGATGAGGAATCCCTCTCCAGCTCACCTGTAAGCCTTCTTCAGGTACTGGAAGGTGCTCTGAGGTCTCCTTGCAACCTTCTTTTCTCCAGGTTAAGCAGTCCCAGCTTTCCCAGGCTGCCATCTTCAAGGCCCAACTTGCTCCAACACTTCCCTCTTATGTTGGGAACACCAGAACTGTATGCAGCACACCAGGTGTGGTCTCACAAGAGCAGAGGGGCAGAATCACCCCCTTTGACTTGCTGGCCATGCTCCTTTTGATGCAGCCCAGGATTTTGTTGGCTTTTTGGGCTATGAGGCCATACTGCCAGCTCACATTGAGGTTTCCATCCCTCATCACCCCCGAGTCTTTCTTCATAGGGCTGCTTTCAATCACATCTCTGCCTAATCTGTGGGTGTGCCTGGGATTGGGATTGCTGTGACCCTGGTGTAGAACCTTGCTCTTCACTTTGTGGAACTTCATGAGGTTTGCACAGCCTCACCTCTAAAGCCTCCAGGTCTCTCTGTGTGGCATCCCTTCCTTCAGTGTGCTGACCACACCACACAGCTTGGTGCCACCAGCAGATCCATGCTGTCCACACAGATGTTGAACAGTTCAGCATCGATTAATGCTGTTTGAGGGCAGATTTGATTCATGTGTGATATCTGTGATGATCCTGCTAGAGCAATTTATGCAGAGAAGTGCCTAGGAATGTGATTCTATCTTAGTGGGGAAATTCATATCAACTAAAGAAGGCATTTGCAACTCTGAGGAGCTTTACAGACAACTAGTGTCAGTTGCTTGTTAACACTGTAGGCATATTAGCACAATAAACCTGTTGTCATGCAGCCTACCATCACAGCAAGAGAAAATTGAATAAACAGAGTCCCTTGCAGTATATTCAGGAAGCACTGATCAAAGTAATGCAGAATGATTAAGGATTTGAAATAATTTATTCTTTAGCTGTATTCAAGTTTGTTAATAAAAACAGCATCTTAGGTTAAAGTGTAATCAGATCTCATTGCTTGAAGCGAGCTGCCCCCAAAGCATATCCCACTCAGGGAAATGCTAGAAGTTGCTAAGTTAATGTATGGTGGGGGAACCATTTGCCAGTTTAATACTTGTATTCATTCCCTCTACCAGAGCTTGTTTTGTCCTGGGGTGCAAGGATATAGAAGAAACATAAATACGTCCCACTCTTGGAAATTACTTTTCTTGTTTAGGTGAGGGAGGGAAGATGATGTTTGCCCCTCCTTCCCTCCCTCCCTCTTTGAAATCACAGCAAAGAGATAATGCAGAATTAGGGTGTCTTGAGGTTTATGAGAGCCCTTACCTTACATGCCATCATGCCATTCTGATATTTTCTGTGATTTTGGAGTGAATCCTTCTTCACTTGAAGAAGCAGGGTTGTATATAAAATAAGTACATCATAAAATTTCTTTTAGTAAAAAAAATCTTAGTAGAAGGGTGCTTTGAAGACAGCTGGAATATTTATTTGCTGGAGGGTAGAGGGTTTAAATGCACTTTTTTCTTGTTGTATTTAAGTGACCTATGAAGAGAATGGTTTTGGTCTGTTTAGCCTGTAATTCAACAAACTGTTGTAATACTGCTGCCATCAATACTACAGGAACAGGTTCAGCCCAAACTATTCAATGCAGATGATTTCTGTTCATCACATTTTTTTATCCTGGGTTTTGTTTCACTGATGCCAGCAGAATCAAGCAATTTGCCACCACCTTTCTGAACTCCACCAGAAAGGCTGTTGAAATCAGAGAGATTAATTAGTTTCTTAAGAAATCAAGAGTCTTTCTTCCAGTTATGTAATGCTCTAAATTTTGTATTGAAGTATATACAAACTCCTGTTCAAGTGAACTGAACTGCTCCCATGGAATTCAAATTCAGTCACTGTTATGTGGGCTAAATTAAATGGGTAGCTCTCCTCTGTTTTATGAGTGCTGATCCTCTTTGTTTTCATATGCTGATAGTACCAGCAGGGAAATTAGTTTCTTTGCAAGGCAGATTATTTGCTCTGCTGTCTTATAACATTCCTTGTTCCTGATTCCAGCTCATATTTCTGGCCTGTGAACAACTCTACAAATATGTGAGGGCAGGCTGTCCTAACCATACAAGTGAAATTTCCTGGTGAAGGGTAGTGCTGGCAGATGATAGTTTGCACCAACTGGAAATCCTAGCAGAAGTCACCAGAATTGGAAGAAACTTCAACAGATTCGGGGATTGCAGACATGCTCTGAATACAGATCACATTAGTTTCTTCATAATAAATTATGTATGGAAACAGTCAAGTTATTAGTGTTTCTTAATGGCTAGTGATTTAGGAGTTTTTCAAATGCAGCTGATATTTATATGCTGCCATCATTTGGAGGGAAGAGAGGTTAGAGCATTGCTCATCCCACAGGGAAATTAGCTGTTACCCAGTTAACCACTTCAAAGCATCAATGCCTACAAATCTGATAATCCAATTAAATTAAATGCCTTCCATTTAACTCTGTAAAATTTATGAATTCAGATAATTTAAAAACAACAAGCAAGCTTCACAAAAATTGGGGGCAGAGGCAAAAATGTACAATTCTTTACATACAATATAATATGATCTGCCCTACTATGATCGGGGTGAATCCTAGGTGACGGTATGATTCTGCACAAACTGTCAGTGTTCATAAAGTTGACTCTGAGTTTGCTTCATCAAAGCTTTAAGCAGAGTGTGCCCATCATTTCTGCACAATGCCATTCAGGAGGCTATAGGGAGTAATGGAGAAATTGGCTTCACCTGCCTAAAGGTGATGTGTTAGGAATTACAGTGATTCTAATACAAGTATGGAATTATATTGGCAGCAAAATGAGTCTGGCAGCTTCTTCCCTTCCCGGCAGGATGTGTGTGTGCATAGTGCACTGCCCAAGCAGAGCGCTGCGTGGGACAAAAGTTGTTTGTTTGTTCCCCCACTTCCTGTCACAACAGACCTGCACCAAAAGTAGAACTGTAAATTACCCCCACTGAATTCACAGCTTCAACCCAAGAACGGGAATTCCTTCTAAACTTGAATGGCTAACTTAATTGGAAATATTTAATTCAGCTTTCTTCAACTATTTACCACTGTCAGGCCCGAATGGTGTCCACATCTGCTGTCCACATTTGCACCCTACATGATGATGTTTTTTAAAAAATGGGTGCTTTTTAGTAATTGTTTAGTTTGTGTGTTGTTTTTTCTTTGAAACAGCTGAACAACACTCAGGAAAGAATTCAGTGAAACTACTTTGCAGGATTGAAGCAAACTAGGAAAGGAGCCTTTTTTGCTGTTTGCAGAGCTAATATGTTGCCTTCTTGGAGACCACTCACCTCTTTTCAAACAAAAACATGCAGTGAGAGCACCATGTGGGAATTTCTAATAACTTTGTGAATCAGGACCTGATCACTGAAGTAAAACTTCTTGAGGCACAAAGGGGAGTGGAAATTATGTTCTGGGTGGTGCATGAAGTAATCATAGCAGCAAAGAAAATAAACCTCTTCTCTCCAGGTCTGTCTTGCACATGGTTGCTCAGCTGTTGTGGTTTCACAATCATCCACCCCAAACCATCTGTAGACATCTGTCCTGTGCCTATGTGAAATCAAATCTAAGAGTTCTTAACTTCTGCTGTGACATTAATGTGGCAGCAAAATACTTTTTCAAGATATGTGTAGTACTTCTGTTACAGCTACTGCTCTCGACTGTCAGTATGAAAGCACCACTTGGGAGACATGAGCTCTGTGTCTATTGTGTAAATAGATGATGTGACTTTTATAGCAGTGATAACACAAATATTTTGTGTTCATATTTATCTAGACAGGAGATATAATGTAGAAAAGTGGCTCATTTAAAAAAATACAGAAATACTTCTGTATCTTCTGATCTCAAACCTTATAAGATTTTAATTAAGAATGGAAACTTACCTCCAAACATTTTATTAATGAACACATAATGAATTAACTACTTTCCTCATCATGTCAAGTATTTCAAATGTTAGACACTTACTAAAATTTGATAGTGAGGATGCCCCAACAGTGTTAAACCCCATTATTTATTTTTTGAGTTAAAATTTTTGACTGATTCAAGCTAATTATAAGATTACTTTATTAAGCAGTGACAGCATCTTTAATGAACATGGTGTCTTCCCAATACCTATCTCATTTAGCAGTTTATGAGTAATACTAAGTGGTCAAACTCTTAATTACTCTGACACCTGGGAGCCCCACTAGTGAATCTCCAGTGCCTGGAGCATTACAAACAGGACCAGAGAGCCACATTGTCCCTTCTTCAGCCTCAGATTTCTCATCTGAGAGGCTGCATGGAAGGCATGGAGTAAACAGCACAGGGGGAGGGTGACTGTGCCCACAGTGGGCTTGAGCTGGCCCTGTGGGAGCTAGACCCAGCTCGGGAGGCTGCTCTGAAGACACCTGCCTGCAGATACCTGGGTTTGTGTATAAAGTGACAAACTGAGCCAAGGGGATCCAGCACAGGTGTTAAGGTATAAATGGATCCTGTACAGAATTGTGTCTCTTCCGCTCCCACAACTGCCTTTGCCTCCCTGCACAAAGCTTTGTTGTAGCAGATGAACTTACCAAATCTGCCTGCCTGTGAGGCAAGTAGGAAACACAGCTTCTTTTTTTGTCTTTTTTAGCAAGCTGAATAAGATCTTTAGTTGGTCTGTGAGCCATTAGGCAAGCTTTAGCTGATGTTTTTGATGTCCTGAAGTTGTAGATGTTCATGACTTCCTACAGTTTGTTTATTATTTATCTAATGTTTTGTACTTCACAAAAGCGTATTTAAAGAATTTGCTGTAAGTTTTATGTTTTATACAGCAGTTTATGTTTTATAGGAGGTGATCTTATTGGTGCAGCCAGAGGAACATATATGGAAAATGTTACAAATCTGTCCTTCACTGTGAAAAGACGAACAGCAACTACCTTACAAACTCATATATTATATGAGTTATATATATATATATTATATATGAGTTATTATATATATATTATATATATCCATATATTATAACCATGCATGCTCTCGAGAACAACTCTTTTCTTTTTAAATATTAAAACTGCAGGACCCATATAATTTTTTGTGTGTAATAATAACTCAGTGTTATGATATTTTGAATTTACCGAAGTACTCACTCCTTAAGAGGTCAAATGTTTTTCAGTGATTCTGTAGAGAATATAAGCAGCTTTTCAACTGAGCAATGAATGTTACATTTTAAAATAAAATTTAAAAAAAAAGAAAAGAAAAGAAGATATTTAAACTGGTAGGAAAAGACATGTTACACTTATTTGAGCTAATATTCTGCAGTTATGCTAGTAAGAGCTCATTGAATTAACAGGGGGATATCCAGCTTTCCCACTCTGGTCACTAGCCCAGAACTAATTTAGGCTGGTGGCATTGGGCAGGATCTGTGCCTCTGAAATGAACTGGTGATAAGGGAATGGTTTCTACTGTTCAAGTGTGTCATAAACCACTATACCAATTAATACTGATGGGCTGCTTTGGTAGCAGCTGTGGCATTGAGTCTGAAAGGTGGAGAAACATCAAGTAAACATTAGCAAGTAAACAGTCTCACCCATGAAGAGGACTCTCCAGAGTGGTGTTTAACCTAATCGGTAGGAAGGCCCTGAGAATGTGCTCAGGCTGCAGCAGGGCAGTCTGTCTGTCGTGTTAATTAAACAGGGACTCAAGTCTGCCGTGCTCCAGTTTAACATACCATCGTTTCCTTTAAATTCTGCTGCAAGTCATGGAGAACAGGTACCAAACCAGCTGTGTGTAGCACAAGGAAGCATTTTGCTTACTCATGCCACCAAAACCTGCAGTTCAATCTCAAGGTTGCCTAACCTGTGCTTGTACCTTGGAGGGCTATCAGGAGCAATGAAACCAGCCCGAACTGGGACCATTTAAGCACCTTGAAAACAGGCCAAAAGTCAACACAATATGCCTTTTTATTTCCTTTTGCTAAATATTCAGTTGCTGTATGGTTAATGGCAAAGTAGCTATTAGTTTATGACTGCATGATATGTTAATTTAGAAGGCATGCATCATTTAGAATGTGTGTAGGGATTCAGGGACAAACTGCTTCCACCTTCGAACTGATTATATGAAGTGAAAGGTTGCTGAGGACTTTGTTTTGGTATTTTTTTTTGGGTTTTTTATGAACCATCCTGCCTGGATGAAGCTGGAACAAGACCCATCCAGGCTAGTACAGAGCATGCTGCTGGTGCCTGTGGAGCAGAGGGAGTGAGCTCTGCCTCAAAGCCCTTAGAGCAGTCACTTCCATAGGATGGGGCATGTGCATGTTCCCTAGATAAATGTGTCTTCTCAGCACCCACCATATTTTGCTGTGGTTTTATTCTACCCCCAGGGCACATAGCTGGGCCTTCAGGGTTCAGATATATATTTAAATGGCTACAAGATCTGCAGATGTGACAGACTGGAAGTTTATGAGACACAAAATGAGATGAGGAGGGATCAGCAAATTCTATGCATACAAAAAGAGATGAATAATGGTAGGATGATTTAAAAGAAAAGAAAATGTTATGTATGTGTTTGCAGAAACCACAAAGACTCAAAGCTCTTGTGAAAGTGCACAGAACTCTGCCACGCAGTCTGAAAATATTTTTAACCTTCAAAAATAGCACACAAACATCTCAGGGTTTTTTTTGGTGGGGGGTGTTTTTGGTCGATTGGTTGGTTTGGTTTGTGGAGGTATTTTTGGGGGGTTTTGTGTTTTTTTTTTTTTTTTTGTGTGAGTGATTCCTTGCTGGATATTTTAGTCCTACTTTTCTCTTTGAGTTTG